>NC_059192.1:97642383-97709883 GCF_020615455.1 Coregonus clupeaformis | reverse complement strand
GCTTCTCTGCGAGGGCTGATATTTCTTCTGCACGGCAACACTGGTTGCAAGAGTGGCTGGAGCCAGCCAGTGCCACCGCTACTCAAACACTTGGAAAGACACACACACACACACATGCATGGCACACACACACACAAACAAACAAACTAAGTCTTTAAAGAGACTGCATGGAGCAACGCCAGGGTTGTGGGTTCGATTCCCACGGGGGGCCAGTATGAAAAAAATGTATGCACTCACTAACTGTAATTCGCTCTAGATAAGAGTGTCTGCTAAATGACTAAAAATGAAAAAAAAATCCACACAGCAGAGTCAGTGGAAAACAGTCTCTATTCCACAGACAATCACCCATCCATGTGTCGAGTCATTCTCTCTCTCTCTCTCTCTCTCTCTCTCTCACACACACACACACACATAAATCCCAGTCCGTTACATAAACAGCCCAGAGGTAAGGTACTACTTACCCTCTTTTGCACCCAGCCTTCTTTGACAATGGTGACATCGCTCATGGTGCCTTCCAGCCTCGATGCTAGCGGTGTCTCTCTCCCTCTCTCTCTAACACACTCACATACACACAGGAGTGGTGTTCTCTCTCGTTCTCTCTCTCCGAACCTTCCCACTCTCCAGCAGTGACTCAGCCTGGAAGGAAGTAACAGTGAAAAAAGGAATGCATGGATTTTTTCTCTCTCTCTCTCTCTCTCTCTCTCTCTCTCTCTCTCTCTCTCTCTCTCTCTCTCTCTCTCTCTCTCTCTCTCTCTCTCTCCTTGTCTTCCCCCTTCCTAACCCCTTTCATTCTTACACAATCTGACATGACACATTACAAAGTCATTATGAAGCCAAATAACATCCCTCCATCCCTCCATCGCTCCATCCATGTATTGCTCTATCCCTCCATCACTCCATCCATCCATCCCTCCATCCAGCCATCGCTCCATCCATCACTCCATCCCTCCATCGCTACATCCCTCCATCGCTACATCCATCCATCGCTCCATCCCTCCATCGCTCCATCCATCCCTCAATCCAGCAATCGCTCCATCCATCCATCGCTCCATCCCTACATCGCTCCATCCATCCATCGCTCCATCCATCCATCCATCATTCCATCACTCCATCGCTCCATCCATCCATCGCTCCATCCATAAATCGCTCCATCCCTCCATTGCTCCATCCATGTATTTCTCCATCCCTCCATCACTCCATCCATCCATCCAGCCATTGCTCCATCCATCGCTCCATCCCTCCATCGCTCCCTACCTCCATCGCTACATCCATCCATCGCTCCATCCATACATCCCTCCATCCATCACTCCCTCCATCCAGCCATCGCTCCATCCATCCATCGCTCCATCCCTCCTTTGCTCCATCCATCCATCATTCCATCCATCCATCCCTCCTTCCAGCCATCGCTCCAGCTATCCATCCATCGCTCCATCCCTCCATCGCTCCATCCCTCCATCGCGCCATCCCTCCATCTCTCCATCCCTCCTTCCAGCCATCGCTCCAGCTATCCATCCATCGCTCCATCCCTCCATCGCTCATCCCTTCATCGCTCCATCCATCCATCGCTCCATCCCTCCATCGCTCCATCCATCCTTCCATCCATCCATCCATCGCTCCATCCCTCCATCGCTCCATCCATCCATCCCTCCATCCATCCATTGCTCCATCCCTCCATCGCTCCATCCATCCATCCCTAATTCCTCCATCGTTCCATCCCTCCATCGCTCCATCGCTCCATCCATCCCTCCATCCATCCATTGCTCCATCCCTCCATCGCTCCATCCATCCATCCATCCATCCCTCATTCCTCCATCGCTCCATCCCTCCATCGCTCCATCGCTCCATCCATCCATCGCTCCATCCCTCCATCGCTCCATCCATCCATCCATCCATCCATCCATCCATCCATCCATCGCTCCATCCCTCCATCGCTCCATCCCTCCATCCATCCATCGCTCCATCCCTCCATCTCTCCATCCCTCCATCGCTCCATCCATCCATCCCTCCATCCCTTCCTAACCCATTTCATTCTTACACAATCTGACATGACACACTACAAAGTAATTGTGAAGCCAAATAACATCCCTCCATCCCTCTATCGCTCCATCCATGTATTGCTCCATCCCTCCATCACTCCATCCATCCATCCCTCCATCCAGCCATCGCTCCATCCATCGCTCCATCCATCCATCGCTCCATCCATCCATCCCTCCATCCATCCATCCATCCATCCATCCATCCATCCATCCATCCATCCATCCGCTCCATCCCTCCATCGCTACATCCCTCCATCGCTACATCCATCCATCGCTCCATCCCTCCATTGCTCCATCCATCCATCCATCCATCCCTCCATCCAGCCATCGCTCAATCCATCCATCGCTCCATCGCTCCATCCGGCCATCGCTCCATCGCTTCATCCCTCCATCTCTCCATCCATGCATCCATCCATCCCTCCATCCAGCCATCGCTCCATCCAGCCATCGCTCCATCCATCGCTCCATCCCTCCATCGCTCCATCCCTCCATTGCTCCATCCATCCATCGCTCCATCCATCCCTCCATCGCTCCATCCAGCCATCACATCCATCTCCATCGTCTCCATCCCTCCTATCGCTCCATCCCTCATCGCTCCATCCATCCATCGCTCCATCCCTCCATCACTCCATCCATCCATCCGTCCCTCCATCCCTCCATCCATCCATCCATCCATCGCTCAATCCATCCATCTCTCCATCCCTCATCCCTCCATCACTCCATCCATCCATCGTTCCATCCCTCCATCGCTCCATCCCTCCATCCCTCCATCCATCCATTGCTCCATCTCTCCATCGATCCATCCATCCATCCATACATCCTTCCATCCATCCATCCATCCATCCATCCATTGCTCCATCCCTCCATTGCTACATCCCTCCATCACTACATCCATCCATCGCTCCATCCCTCCATCGCTCCATCCATCCATCCATCCCTCCATCCAGCCATCGCTCAATCCATCCATCGCTCCATCGCTCCATCCGGCCATCGCTCCATCGCTCCATCGCTCCATCCCTCCATCGCTCCATCCATCCATCCATCCATCCCTCCATCCAGCCATCGCTCCATCCAGCCATCGCTCCATCCATCGCTCCATCCCTCCATCACTCCATCCCTCCATTGCTCCATCCATCCATCGCTCCATCCATCCCTCCATCGCTCCATCCAGCCATCGCTCCATCCATCCATCCATCGCTCCATCCCTCCATCGCTCCATCCCTCATCGCTCCATCCATCCATCGCTCCATCCCTCCATCACTCCATCCATCCATCCCTCCTCCATCCCTCCATCCATCCATCCTACTCGCTCCATCCATCCATCTCTCCATCCCTCATCCCTCCATCACTCCATCCATCCATCGTTCCATCCCTCCATCGCTCCATCCCTCCATCCCTCCATCCCTCCATCCCTCCATCCATCCATTGCTCCATCTCTCCATCCATCCATCCATCCATCCATCCATCCTTCCCTCATCCCTCCATCGCTCCATCCCTACATCGCTCCATCCCTCCATCCCTCCATCCATCCATCGCTCCATCTCTCCATCGATCCATCCATCCATCCCTCCATCGCTCCATCCATCCATCCATCGCTCCATCCCTCCATCGCTCCATCCATCCCTCCCTCCATCTATCCATCCATCCATCCATCCATCGCTCCATCCCTCCATCCCTCCATCACTCCATCCCTCCATCCATCCATCGCTTCATCCCTCCATCCATCCATCGCTCCATCCCTCCATCGCTCCATCCATCGCTCCATCCATACATCCCTCCATCCATCCATCCCTCCATCCAGCCATCACTCCATCCATCCATCGCTCGATCCATCCATCGCTCCATCCCTCCATCGCTACATCCCTCCATTGCTACATCCATCCATCGCTCCATCCCTCCATCGCTCCATCCATCCATCCATCCCTCCATCCAGCCATTGCTCCATCCCTCCATCCCTCCATCACTCCATCCATCCATCCCTCCCTCCATCCCTCCATCCATCCATCCATACATCGCTCCATCCATCCATCTCTCCATCCCTCATCCCTCCATCACTCCATCCATCCATCGTTCCATCCCTCCATCGCTCCATCCCTCCATCCCTACATCCCTCCATCCATCCATTGCTCCATCTCTCCATCGATCCATCCATCCATCCATCCATCCATCCTTCCCTCATCCCTCCATCACTCCATCCCTACATCGCTCCATCCCTCCATCCTTCCATCCATCCATCGCTCCATCTCTCCATCGATCCATCCAGCCATCGCTCCATCCCTCCATCGCTCCATCCATCCCTCCCTCCATCTATCCATCCATCCATCCATCCATCGCTCCATCCCTCCATCCCTCCATCACTCCATCCCTCCATCCATCCATCGCTTCATCCCTCCATCCATCCATCGCTCCATCCCTCCATCGCTCCATCCATCGCTCCATCCATACATCCCTCCATCCATCCATCCCTCCATCCAGCCATCGCTCCATCCATCCATCGCTCGATCCATCCATCCCTCCATCCATCCATCCATCCATCGCTCCATCCCTCCATCGCTACATCCCTCCATTGCTACATCCATCCATCGCTCCATCCCTCCATCGCTCCATCCATCCATCCATCCCTCCATCCAGCCATTGCTCCATCCCTCCATCCCTCCATCACTCCATCCATCCATCCCTCCCTCCATCCCTCCATCCATCCATCCATACATCGCTCCATCCATCCATCTCTCCATCCCTCATCCCTCCATCACTCCATCCATCCATCGTTCCATCCCTCCATCGCTCCATCCCTCCATCCCTCCATCCCTCCATCCATCCATTGCTCCATCTCTCCATCGATCCATCCATCGATCCATCCATCCTTCCCTCATCCCTCCATCGCTCCATCCCTACATCGCTCCATCCATCCCTCCATCCCTCCATCCATCCATCGCTCCATCTCTCCATCGATCCATCCATCCATCCCTCCATCGCTCCATCCATCCATCCATCCAGCCATCGCTCCATCCCTCCATCGCTCCATCCATCCCTCCCTCCATCTATCCATCCATCCATCCATCCATCGCTCCATCCCTCCATCCCTCCATCCCTCCATCCCTCCATCCATCCATCGCTTCATCCCTCCATCCATCCATCGCTCCATCCCTCCATCGCTCCATCCATCGCTCCATCCATACATCCCTCCATCCATCCATCCCTCCATCCAGCCATCGCTCCATCCATCCATCGCTCGATCCATCCATCCCTCCATCCATCCATCCATCCATCGCTCCATCCCTCCATCGCTACATCCCTCCATTGCTACATCCATCCATCGCTCCATCCCTCCATCGCTCCATCCATCCATCCATCCCTCCATCCAGCCATTGCTCCATCCCTCCATCACTCCATCTTGCCATCGCTCCATCCATCCATCGCTCCATCCATCCATCCATCCAGCCATCGCTCCATCCATCCATCCATCCATCCATCCATCCATCGCTCCATCCCTCCATCGCTACATCCCTCCATCCCTCCATCGCTCCATCCCTCCATCGCTCCATCCATCCATCCATTCCTCTATCCAGCCATCGCTCCATCCATCCATCTCTCCAACCCTCCATCGCTCCATCCATACATCGCTCCATCCATCCATCCCTCCATCCAGCCATCGCTCAATCATCCATTCATCGCTCCATCCCTCCATCGCTCCATCCCTTCATCGCTCCATCCATCCATCGCTCCATCCTCCCATCGCTCCATCCATCCATTCCTCCATCCCTCCATCCATCCATCGCTCCATCACTCCATCCATCCATCCCTCGATCCATCCATCCATCCATCCATCACTCCATCCCTCCATCCCTCATCCATCCATCGCTCCATCCCTCCATCACTCCATCCCTCCATCCCTCATCCATCCATCGCTCCATCCATCCATCCCTCATCCCTCCATCGCTCCATCCCTCCATCGTTCCATCGCTCCATCCATCCATCGCTCCATCCATCCGCCGCTCCATCCCTCCATCGCTCCATCCATCCATCCCTTCATCGCTCCATCCCTCCATCCCTCCATCGCTCCATCCCTCCATCCATCCATCGCTCCATCCATCCCTCCATCCATCGCTCCATCCCTCCATCGCTCCATCCATCCATCCCTCCATCCAGACATCGCTCCATCCATCCATCGCTCCATCCATCCATCCATCGCTCCATCCCTCCATCGCTCCATCCCTGCATCACTCCATCCATCCATCCCTCCATCCAGCCATCGCTCCATCCATCGCTCCATCCCTCCATCGCTCCATCCCTCCATCCCTTCCAAACCCCTTTCATTCTCTCTCTCTCTCTCTCTCTCTCTCTCTCTCTCTCTCTCTCTCTCTCTCTCTCTCTCTCTCTCTCTCTCCTTGTCTTCCCTCTTCCTAACCCCTTTCATTCTTACACAATCTGACATGACACACTACAAAGTCATTGTGAAGCCAAATAACATCCCTCTATCACTCCATCGCTCCATCCATGTATTGCTCCATCCCTCCATCACTCCATCCATCCATCCCTCCATCCATCCATCAATCCATCCATCGCTCCATCGCTACATCCCTCCATCGCTACATCCATCCATCGGTCCATCCCTCCATCGCTCCATCCATCCCTCCATCCCTCCATCCAGCCATCGCTCCATCCCTCCATCGCTCCATCCATCCATCCATCCATCCAGCCATCGCTCAATCCATCCATCCATCGCTCCATCCCTCCATCGCTCCATCCCTTCATCGCTCCATCCATCCATCGCTCCATCCCCCCATCGCTCCATCCATCCATCCCTCCATCCCTCCATCCAGCCATCGCTCCATCCATCCATCGCTCCATATCTCCATCGCTCCATCCATCCATCCCTCCGTCCATCCATCCATCCATCCATCCATCCATCCATCCATCCCTCCATCCAGCCATCGCTCCATCCATCCATCTCTCCATCCCTCCATCGATCCAGCCAGCAATCGCTCCATCCATCCATCCATCGCTCCATTCCTCCATCGCTCCATCCCTTCATCGCTCCATCCCTCCATTCCCCTTCCTAACCCCTTTCATTCTTACACAATCTGACATGACACACTACAAAGTCATTGTGTAGCCAAATAACATCCCTCTATCACTCCATCCCTCCATCGCTCCATCCCTCCATCCCTCCATCGCTCCATCCCTCCATCGCTCCATCCCTCCATCGCTCCATCCCTCCATTGCTCCATCCCTCCATCCCTCCATCGCTCCATCCTTCCATCCCTCCATCGCACCATCCCTCCATCCCTCCATCACTCCATCCCTCCATCCATCCATCACTCCATCCATCTCTCCATCGCTCCATCCCTCATCGCTCCATCCATCCATCGCTCCATCCCTCCATCACTCCATCCATCCATCCGTCCCTCCATCCCTCCATCCATCCATCCATCCATCGCTCAATCCATCCATCTCTCCATCCCTCATCCCTCCATCACTCCATCCATCCATCGTTCCATCCCTCCATCGCTCCATCCCTCCATCCCTCCATCCATCCATTGCTCCATCTCTCCATCGATCCATCCATCCATCCATACATCCTTCCATCCATCCATCCATCCATCCATTGCTCCATCCCTCCATTGCTACATCCCTCCATCACTCCATCCATCCATCCATCCCTCCATCCAGCCATCGCTCAATCCATCCATCGCTCCATCGCTCCATCCGGCCATCGCTCCATCGCTCCATCGCTCCATCCCTCCATCGCTCCATCCATCCATCCATCCCTCCATCCTCCATCGCTCCATCCATCCATCGCTCCATCCATCGCTCCATCCCTCCATCACTCCATCCCTCCATTGCTCCATCCATCCATCGCTCCATCCATCCCTCCATCGCTCCATCCAGCCATCGCTCCATCCATCCATCCATCGCTCCATCCCTCCATCGCTCCATCCCTCATCGCTCCATCCATCCATCGCTCCATCCCTCCATCACTCCATCCATCCATCCCTCCCTCCATCCCTCCATCCATCCATCCATACATCGCTCCATCCATCCATCTCTCCATCCCTCATCCCTCCATCCCTCCATCCATCCATCGTTCCATCCCTCCATCGCTCCATCCCTCCATCCCTCCATCCCTCCATCCATCCATTGCTCCATCTCTCCATCGATCCATCCATCCATCCATCCATCCATCCTTCCCTCATCCCTCCATCGCTCCATCCTACATGCTCCATCCCTCCATCCCTCCATCCATCCATCCTAGATCCATCCATCCTCCCTCCTCGCTCCATCCATCCATCCATCCAGCCATCGCTCCATCCCTCCATCGCTCCATCCATCCCTCCCTCCATCTATCCATCCATCCATCCATCCATCGCTCCATCCCTCCATCCCTCCATCACTCCATCCCTCCATCCATCCATCGCTTCATCCCTCCATCCATCCATCGCTCCATCCCTCCATCGCTCCATCCATCGCTCCATCCATACATCCCTCCATCCATCCATCCCTCCATCCACCATCACTCCATCCATCCATCGCTCCATCCATCCATCCTCCATCCCTCCATCCTACATCCCTCATCTTCATCCCTCATTCATCCAGCCATTGCTCCATCCCTCCATCCCTCCATCCACTCCATCCATCCATCCCTCCCTCCATCCCTCCATCCATCCATCCATACATCTCGCTCCATCCATCCATCCATCTCTCCATCCCTCATCCCTCCATCCTCCATCCATCCATCGTTCCATCCCTCCATCGCTCCATCCCTCCATCCCTACATCCCTCCATCCATCCATTCTCCATCTCTCCATCGATCCATCCATCCATCCATCCATCCATCCTTCCCTCATCCCTCCATCACTCCATCCCTACATGCTCCATCCCTCCTCCTTCCATCCATCCTCGCTCCATCTCTCCATCGATCCATCCAGCCATCGCTCCATCCCTCCATCGCTCCATCCATCCCTCCCTCCATCTATCCATCCATCCATCCATCCATCGCTCCATCCCTCCATCCCTCCATCCTCCATCCCTCCATCCATCCATCCTTCATCCCTCCATCCATCCATCGCTCCATCCCTCCATCGCTCCATCCATCCTCCATCCCTACATCCCTCCATCCATCCATCCCTCCATCCATCCATCGCTCCATCCATCCATCAGCTCGATCCATCCATCCCTCCATCCATCCATCCATCCATCCATCCTCCATCCCTCCATCGCTACATCCCTCCATTGCTACATCCATCCATCGCTCCATCCCTCCATCGCTCCATCCATCCATCCATCCCTCCATCCAGCCATTGCTCCATCCCTCAATCACTCCATCCATCCATCCCTCCATCCAGCCATTGCTCCATCCCTCCATCCCTCCATCACTCCATCCATCCATCCCTCCCTCCATCCCTCCATCCATCCATCCTACATCGCTCCATCCATCCATCTCTCCATCCCTCATCCCTCCATCCTCCATCCATCCATCGTTCCATCCCTCCATCGCTCCATCCCTCCATCCCTCCATCCATCCTGCTCCATCTCTCCATCGATCCATCCATCATCCATCCATCCTTCCCTCATCCCTCCTTCGCTCCATCCCTCGTCCTCCATCCCTCCATCCATCCATCGCTCCATCTCTCCTTCGATCCATCCATCCATCCCTCCATCCTCCATCCATCCATCCATCCAGCCACTTCCTCCATCCCTCCATCGCTCCATCCATCCCTCCCTCCATCTATCCATCCATCCATCCATCCATCGTCTCCATCCCTCCATCCCTCCATCCTCCATCCCTCCATCCATCCATCGCTTCATCCCTCCATCCATCCATCGCTCCATCCCTCCATCGCTCCATCCTCGCTCCATCCATACATCCCTCCATCCATCCATCCCTCCATCCAGCCATCGCTCCATCCATCATCCTCATCCATCCATCCCTCCATCCATCCATCCATCTCTCCATCCCTCCATCGCTTCATCCCTCCATTCTACATCCATCCATCGCTCCATCCCTCCATCGCTCCATCCATCCATCCATCCCTCCATCCCCATTCTCCATCCCTCCATCGTCCATCTTGCCATCGCTCCATCCATCCATCGCTCCATCCATCCATCCATCCAGCCATCGCTCCATCCATCCATCCATCCATCCATCCATCCTCGCTCCATCCCTCCATCCTACTCCCTCCATCCCTCCATCCTCCATCCCTCCATCGCTCCATCCATCCATCCATTCCTCTATCCAGCCATCCTCCATCCATCCATCTCTCCAACCCTCCATCGCTCCCATCCATCTCGCTCCATCCATCCATCCCTCCATCCAGCCATCGACTCAATCATCCATTCATCCTCCATCCCTCCTCCTCCATCCATTCCTCCTCCATCCATCCATCCTCCATCCTCCCATCCTCCATCCATCCATTCCTCCATCCCTCCATCCATCCATCCTCCATCACTCCATCCATCCATCCCTCGATCCATCCTCCATCCATCCATCACTCCATCCCTCCATCCCTCATCCATCCATCGCTCCATCCCTCCATCACTCCATCCCTCCATCCCTCATCCATCCATCGCTCCATCCATCCATCCCTCATCCCTCCATCCTCCATCCCTCCATCGTTCCATCGCTCCATCCATCCATCGCTCCATCCATCCGCCGCTCCATCCCTCCATCGCTCCATCCATCCATCCCTTCATCGCTCCATCCCTCCATCCCTCCATCGCTCCATCCCTCCATCCATCCATCGCTCCATCCATCCCTCCATCCATCGCTCCATCCCTCCATCGCTCCATCCATCCATCCCTCCATCCAGACATCGCTCCATCCATCCATCGCTCCATCCATCCATCCATCCATCCATCCTCGCTCCATCCCTCCATCGCTCCATCCCTCATCCTCCATCCATCCATCCCTCCATCCAGCCATCGCTCCATCCATCGCTCCATCCCTCCATCGTCCATCCCTCCATCCTTTCTCTCTTCCTCTCTCTCTCTCTCTCTCTCTCTCTCTCTCTCTCTCTCTCTCTCTCTCTCTCTCTCTCTCTCTCTCTCTCTCCTTGTCTTCCCTCTTCCTAACCCCTTTCATTCTTACACAATCTGACATGACACACTACAAAGTCATTGTGAAGCCAAATAACATCCCTCTATCACTCCATCGCTCCATCCATGTATTGCTCCATCCCTCCATCACTCCATCCATCCATCCCTCCATCCATCCATCAATCCATCCATCGCTCCATCGCTACATCCCTCCATCGCTACATCCATCCATCGGTCCATCCCTCCATCGCTCCATCCATCCCTCCATCCCTCCATCCAGCCATCGCTCCATCCCTCCATTGCTCCATCCATCCATCCATCCATCCAGCCATCGCTCAATCCATCCATCCATCGCTCCATCCCTCCATCGCTCCATCCCTTAATCGCTCCATCCATCCATCGCTCCATCCCCCCATCGCTCCATCCATCCATCCCTCCATCCCTCCATCCAGCCATCGCTCCATCCATCCATCGCTCCATATCTCCATCACTCCATCCATCCTCCCTCCATCCATCCATCCATCCATCCATCCATCCATCCATCCATCCATCCATCCCTCCATCCCTCCATCGCTCCATCCTTCCATCCCTCCATCGCACCATCCCTCCATCCCTCCATCACTCCATCCCTCCATCCATCCATCACTCCATCCATCTCTCCATCGCTCCATCCCTCCATCCATCACTCCATCCATCCCTCCATCAATCCATCGCTCCATCCTTCCATCGCTCCATCCCTCCATCGCACCATCCCTCCATCCCTCCATCACTCCATCCCTCCATCCATCCATCACTCCATCCATCTCTCCATCGCTCCATCCCTCATCACTCCATCCATCCATCGCTCCATCCCTCCATCACTCCATCCATCCATCCGTCCCTCCATCCCTCCATCCATCCATCCATCCATCGCTCAATCCATCCATCTCTCCATCCCTCATCCCTCCATCACTCCATCCATCCATCGTTCCATCCCTCCATCGCTCCATCCCTCCATCCCTCCATCCATCCATTGCTCCATCTCTCCATCGATCCATCCATCCATCCATACATCCTTCCATCCATCCATCCATCCATCCATTGCTCCATCCCTCCATTGCTACATCCCTCCATCACTACATCCATCCATCGCTCCATCCCTCCATCGCTCCATCCATCCATCCATCCCTCCATCCAGCCATCGCTCAATCCATCCATCGCTCCATCGCTCCATCCGGCCATCGCTCCATCGCTCCATCGCTCCATCCCTCCATCGCTCCATCCATCCATCCATCCCTCCATCCAGCCATCGCTCCATCCAGCCATCGCTCCATCCATCGCTCCATCCCTCCATCACTCCATCCCTCCATTGCTCCATCCATCTCGCTCCATCCATCCCTCCATCGCTCCATCCAGCCATCGCTCCATCCATCCATCCATCGCTCCATCCCTCCATCGCTCCATCCCTCATCGCTCCATCCATCCATCGCTCCATCCCTCCATCACTCCATCCATCCATCCCTCCCTCCATCCCTCCATCCATCCATCCATACATCGCTCCATCCATCCATCTCTCCATCCCTCATCCCTCCATCACTCCATCCATCCATCATTCCATCCCTCCATCGCTCCATCCCTCCATCCCTCCATCCCTCCATCCATCCATTGCTCCATCTCTCCATCGATCCATCCATCCATCCATCCATCCATCCTTCCCTCATCCCTCCATCGCTCCATCCCTACATCGCTCCATCCCTCCATCCCTCCATCCATCCATCGCTCCATCTCTCCATCGATCCATCCATCCATCCCTCCATCGCTCCATCCATCCATCCATCCAGCCATCGCTCCATCCCTCCATCGCTCCATCCATCCCTCCCTCCATCTATCCATCCATCCATCCATCCATCCATCGCTCCATCCCTCCATCCCTCCATCACTCCATCCCTCCATCCATCCATCGCTTCATCCCTCCATCCATCCATCGCTCCATCCCTCCATCGCTCCATCCATCGCTCCATCCATACATCCCTCCATCCATCCATCCCTCCATCCAGCCATCACTCCATCCATCCATCGCTCGATCCATCCATCCCTCCATCCATCCATCCATCCATCGCTCCATCCCTCCATCGCTACATCCCTCCATTGCTACATCCATCCATCGCTCCATCCCTCCATCGCTCCATCCATCCATCCATCCCTCCATCCAGCCATTGCTCCATCCCTCCATCCCTCCATCACTCCCATCCATCCATCCCTCCCTCCATCCCTCCATCCATCCATCCATACATCGCTCCATCCATCCATCTCTCCATCCCTCATCCCTCCATCACTCCATCCATCCATCGTTCCATCCCTCCATCGCTCCATCCCTCCATCCCTACATCCCTCCATCCATCCATTGCTCCATCTCTCCTATCGATCCATCCATCCATCCATCCATCCTTCCCTCATCCCTCAATCACTCCATCCCTACATCTCTCCATCCCTCCATCCTTCCATCCATCCATCGCTCCATCTCTCCATCGATCCATCCAGCCATCGCTCCATCCCTCCATCGCTCCATCCATCCCTCCCTCCATCTATCCATCCATCCATCCCTCCATCGCTCCATCCCTCCATCCCTCCATCACTCCATCCCTCCATCCATCCATCGCTTCATCCCTCCATCCATCCATCGCTCCATCCCTCCATCGCTCCATCCATCGCTCCATCCATACATCCCTCCATCCATCCATCCCTCCATCCAGCCATCGCTCCATCCATCCATCGCTCGATCCATCCATCCCTCCATCCATCCATCCATCCATCCATCCATCGCTCCATCCCTCCATCGCTACATCCCTCCATTGCTACATCCATCCATCGCTCCATCCCTCCATCGCTCCATCCATCCATCCATCCCTCCATCCAGCCATTGCTCCATCCCTCCATCCCTCCATCACTCCATCCATCCATCCCTCCATCCAGCCATTGCTCCATCCCTCCATCCCTCCATCACTCCATGCATCCATCCCTCCCTCCATCCCTCCATCCATCCATCCATCCATCGCTCCATCCATCCATCTCTCCATCCCTCATCCCTCCATCACTCCATCCATCCATCGTTCCATCCCTCCATCGCTCCATCCCTCCATCCCTCCATCCATCCATTGCTCCATCTCTCCATCGATCCATCCATCGATCCATCCATCCTTCCCTCATCCCTCCATCGCTCCATCCCTACATCGCTCCATCCCTCCATCCCTCCATCCATCCATCGCTCCATCTTTCCATCGATCCATCCATCCATCCCTCCATCGCTCCATCCATCCATCCATCCAGCCATCGCTCCATCCCTCCATCGCTCCATCCATCCCTCCCTCCATCTATCCATCCATCCATCCATCCATCGCTCCATCCCTCCATCCCTCCATCACTCCATCCCTCCATCCATCCATCGCTTCATCCCTCCATCCATCCATCCCTCCATCCAGCCATCGCTCCATCCATCCATCGCTCGATCCATCCATCCCTCCATCCATCCATCCATCCATCGCTCCATCCCTCCATCGCTACATCCCTCCATTGCTACATCCATCCATCGCTCCATCCCTCCATCGCTCCATCCATCCATCCATCCCTCCATCCAGCCATTGCTCCATCCCTCCATCGCTCCATCTTGCCATCGCTCCATCCATCCATCGCTCCATCCATCCATCCATCCAGCCATCGCTCCATCCATCCATCCATCCATCCATCCATCGCTCCATCCCTCCATCGCTACATCCCTCCATCCCTCCATCGCTCCATCCCTCCATCGCTCCATCCATCCATCCATTCCTCTATCCAGCCATCGCTCCATCCATCCATCTCTCCAACCCTCCATCGCTCCATCCATACATCGCTCCATCCATCCATCCCTCCATCCAGCCATCGCTCAATCATCCATTCATCGCTCCATCCCTCCATCGCTCCATCCCTTCATCGCTCCATCCATCCATCGCTCCATCCTCCCATCGCTCCATCCATCCATTCCTCCATCCCTCCATCCATCCATCGCTCCATCACTCCATCCATCCATCCCTCGATCCATCCATCCATCCATCCATCACTCCATCCCTCCATCCCTCATCCATCCATCGCTCCATCCCTCCATCACTCCATCCCTCCATCCCTCATCCATCCATCGCTCCATCCATCCATCCCTCATCCCTCCATCGCTCCATCCCTCCATCGTTCCATCGCTCCATCCATCCATCGCTCCATCCATCCGCCGCTCCATCCCTCCATCGCTCCATCCATCCATCCCTTCATCGCTCCATCCCTCCATCCCTCCATCGCTCCATCCCTCCATCCATCCATCGCTCCATCCATCCCTCCATCCATCGCTCCATCCCTCCATCGCTCCATCCATCCATCCAGACATCGCTCCATCCATCCATCGCTCCATCCATCCATCCATCCATCCATCGCTCCATCCCTCCATCGCTCCATCCCTGCATCACTCCATCCATCCATCCCTCCATCCAGCCATCGCTTCATCCATCGCTCCATCCCTCCATCGCTCCATCCCTCCATCCCTTCCAAACCCCTTTCATTCTCTCTCTCTCTCTCTCTCTCTCTCTCTCTCTCTCTCTCTCTCTCTCTCTCTCTCTCTCTCTCTCTCTCTCTCTCTCTCTCTCTCTCTCTCTCTCTCTCTCTCTCTCTCTCTCTCTCTCTCTCTCTCTCCTTGTCTTCCCTCTTCCTAACCCCTTTCATTCTTACACAATCTGACATGACACACTACAAAGTCATTGTGAAGCCAAAATAACATCCCTCTATCACTCCATCGCTCCATCCATGTATTGCTCCATCCCTCCATCACTCCATCCATCCATCCCTCCATCCATCCATCAATCCATCCATCGCTCCTTCGCTACATCCCTCCATCGCTACATCCATCCATCGGTCCATCCCTCCATCGCTCCATCCATCCCTCCATCCCTCCATCCAGCCATCGCTCCATCCCTCCATCGCTCCATCCATCCATCCATCCATCCAGCCATCGCTCAATCCATCCATCCATCGCTCCATCCCTCCATCGCTCCATCCCTTCATCGCTCCATCCATCCATCGCTCCATCCCCCCATCGCTCCATCCATCCATCCCTCCATCCCTCCATCCAGCCATCGCTCCATCCATCCATCGCTCCATATCTCCATCGCTCCATCCATCCATCCCTCCCTCCATCCATCCATCCATCCATCCATCCATCCATCCATCCATCCATCCCTCCATCCAGCCATCGCTCCATCCATCCATCTCTCCATCCCTCCATCGATCCAGCCAGCAATCGCTCCATCCATCCATCCATCGCTCCATTCCTCCATCGCTCCATCCCTTCATCGCTCCATCCCTCCATTCCCCCTTCCTAACCCCTTTCATTCTTACACAATCTGACATGACACACTACAAAGTCATTGTGTAGCCAAATAACATCCCTCTATCACTCCATCCCTCCATCGCTCCATCCCTCCATCCCTCCATCGCTCCATCCCTCCATCGCTCCATCCCTCCATCGCTCCATCCCTCCATTGCTCCATCCCTCCATCCCTCCATCGCTCCATCCTTCCATCGCTCCATCCCTCCATCGCACCATCCCTCCATCCCTCCATCACTCCATCCCTCCATCCATCCATCACTCCATCCATCTCTCCATCGCTCCATCCCTCCATCCATCACTCCATCCATCCCTCCATCAATCCATCGCTTCATCCATCCATCCATCCTTCCATCCATCCGTCTCTCCATCCCTCCATCGCTCCATCCCTCCATTACTTCATCCATCCATCCATCCATCCATCCTTCCATCCATCCATCGCTCCATCCCTCCATTGCTCCATCCCTCCATCACTCCATCCATCCAATGCTCCATCCTTCCATCCATCGCTCCTTCCCTCCATCGCTCCATCCCGCCATCGCTCCATCCATCCATCCATCGCTTCATCCATCCATCCATCGCTCCATTCCTCCATCGCTCCATCCCTTCATCGCTCCATCCCTCCATCGCTCCATCCATCCATCGCTCCATCCCTCCATCGCTCCATCACTCATCCATCCATCGCTCCATCCCTCCATCGCGCCATCAAAAGACTTACAACCTTTTGGGAGACGCACAGAGACACTGAAATAGTTTGTTAAATAATTCACGTAACATCTTGGTCCTTCGAGCCGGATTCCAATACCCTGCTTCTGTCATTCCAGGTAACTCTGAAAACCGTCGACAGGCGAATGATACATTCGTAAATAGAAAGTCCTGCCCTTTCACATTAAGGGTTAAAACAGGCCAGAGGACACCTGATTAATGACAGAGACGGTGACGGAATCCAAACCTACATTGAATCTCGGCTGCAAGGATAAGGTCAGTAGTCTTTATTCATTACTTGGTGAAATTGATTTGAGAACTTTCTAAAATATTGAAAAGTAGCAAATTGATCAATGCATAGCCATTTTAAGTGAAATGTTGGTGGGTCCGTAACGATTCACGGTAATTGGCCATTACCAAAAGAAACTACCCGGTGTTGAAATAGAAGGAACTATTAAAAGTACACCTATGGGATGTAACCTGTAAGAGATTATAGAACAAATAATCCGGGTTAAACAAATACAAAAAGTACACCAGAAGGAATTAAAATAGCATGTGTGGGAAATAGAATATTAGTAAAGTCAAAAGTCACAAACAACTGTAGATTTTGCTGTAACTCTATCCGTTCTGGAGCCTTATAAACTCCAGGTTACTGATGGTGTTAACCAATAATCATGTAAGGTTGTATACGTTTGAGACATAATGTTTGCTCAAAAGTCACATCTATGAATAGTTCCAGGTGGTTGTATAGAGAAGAGGGAGAACCCATTCCTGTTGTATGAGACTGTCAGGAATTATCAAGATTACATTGTGAGGATAAATTCCTCCGTAAAGTATGAGATAATTCTGGGGGACTAGTCAAGATTACATATACAGGAAGGGGTGATTCCAGGTGTTGTGGTGTGAAGCTGTTTTGAATTACTTGTTAAATTGACTTGTTATATAGAAGAGGTGGTTAAGTGATTTTTAACAGTACCAACCATGGGGGGCAAATCCTCACAAGAGGTCCCAGAATTTACTGGGGACGAGAAATACTTGATGTAATTAAAATGGAATCCAGGGATAGAAGAAATATCCATTATGTAACCAGGTGGAGGGAGAGGTATGGTTTTGAGGGACTCGAATCCATGCTTAAACAGATACATAAGGTGTGTAAAGGAGAAAGAAGCAGTGAGAGAGTAGGAGGGGGCCAGTACCCACTGATAGCCTTACCTAATCTATTGGCGGGGAATGAAAGGGGCCCCAGCAACCTTAGATGTATACAATAATAATAATAATAATAATATGCCATTTAGCAGACAGGCCATGAACACAGAGGACGTGGCCAGAGCGGTAGAAGGAATGACCCACCCCAAAACAGGAATTGTAAGGTTTTGGCTGCCGTTAGAGGGCAGTGGGTTTCAGGGGATGCCCAGAGGACACTTTTGCCATGGGCCGATCACGGAGAGTATGTTGGGAAAATAACTGATTTGTGTAATAGCCTCAGAGAGACATGCAATCCATCATGAGCAGAATAACAGAAAGGACTATAGCCTTGAAATGGTTTCACTATGACAACACCCACGCAGCAGTGGAGGTGGAACTAGGGCCCCAAAGTTCAAGATGCAGCCCACATGTGTCACTAACAAAGGAGCCAGCAGAGGACTGGAAAGACATGGGCCAGTGGGTATCCAAGGGTAAGAGGATCACTGATTGGGTCAATATTGTGAGTGGCGATCAACACAGCCCATCCACAGATAGTACATTTAGATGAGAATAGCAGATGCTGAGGAGAGGAATACCTGTTGACAGAACAACAGGAGTCAGACTTAAAATAAGTTCCAGAGCATTTGTGGTCCCGGGGTCCAGCTGACATAGGATTAATAAAAGGGGTAATTCCAGTACAGGTGATACCCAAATCTAATCATAGGCCATATCAGAGGCAATACCCTATGAAACCAGAAGCAATAAAAGGTTTGCAGTTTACCAAGAGCAGATTGGGAGGGACCTTGAGGGAGGGCCAATTCTCGGGGAGATAGTGAGGCCAGAAACAAAGGTGCAGTGTCCTGGAAATCACAGTCTGTTTTGTTTTTTTCAGTTCTGCTGGGAGTACATTTGATGATGGGGTTTTGTGTTGAATTAGAGGCTAGAGACTTCATAAAATAATAATTTGAATAATAATTATATATTAACTTGCTCACCCAAACGTAGACATACGTCATGGGTGAGACATAATTAATATAATATTGTACAAAGCCAGTTTAGGGTTTCCATTAAGGAACGTCAATCACTACATTGGATATTACTACTATGGAGATAAATTTAATATATGCTGGTCAACTACGACATGTGTTTGGTGTTATTTGTAGCCTACTTAGAAAGGACAGTTACCTATATCTGCTGTATTCTAAACAATGACAGATTGGGGGTTTCATAAGAGGTGGCTATCATTTTTGTTGATAACAGAGGTAATTAGATTTGAGAAAGGTTGAATTGCATTGTTTAAGCAAGAATGGCATTAAATTCATGCTTTCTAGTTATGTGTATGCAAATATGTTATTCATTTTTGGTCAGGAATATAGGAGCAATAATGAAGCAAGGGACAGTCTCAAAAATAAATAAGGGATGGCAATTGGATGATAAATTACCAATATTACCTAAGTGCTTGTTTAGGTAGGTGGTAATATTGACACATGGGCAGTGACATTTGTCAAAAGGAGGGATGGATGGTAGAGCAGATTAGACAACACTTTGTTGCATATGGGATTACTAATTATAAAAATATATAAAGAAATAAAAATTAAAAACTTTTGCTCAAGATGTGTTATCTGTGCTCAAAATAATCACCAGGGCAGACAAAGGGCACCTCAGAGTTATCATGGAGAGAAGGGAAGAAATTTAGAGTAACCCCAGATAAAGATGGGTTATCCCCCTTTGAGAAAGTGTTTGTAAGACCTTACAGAATGCCACAGTTGGCAGGACCAGACAGGCAGACATAGAACTAGAGAGCACCCTAGCAGAACACGTGAGAAGGTAGTTTATTAACCACACCTGTATGTCAGAGGTTTTGTGCCCCACAGGTGAACTAAAGGAGAAGGTGACCCACTCTATACACAAGTTTTTGAGCCGTTTCCGCTCTACTTCCTGAACTCCTCCCGTCGATGCAATCCACTTCCGTTCTGCCGGGCTGGGTTTGTTTTGCTAGCTAGCTCCGTTGTGCCGACAAAGCACTGATATCGCAGTGACAAAGAGGATATAAAAATTACAATTACAACATGAAGAAAAGTGGTTCGGGAACAACGTGTGCGGTAGTTGGTTGCAAAAACTCGAGAAAGCACCTGAACGAGTGGTTAGATAGAGAGTGCTACGACCACAAACCAGCTACGAAGAGGCAATGTCCATGCGCTCCATTGTTTACATTTTTGCAAAGCCTGATACCGACTCGGAATCAAGGACCTGGCTGAAGGCATTGAATCTAAAGAAACCACCCCTCAACGTTTTTGTTTGTTCCTATCACTTTGTTGACCAAAGACCTACCAAGGATAATCCTTTCCCAGAGTTGTGGTTGGGATACATTCGCCCTCCCCAGCCAAAGAGGCGTCAACTCACCCAGCGGACCACTGCCTCCCCCCCAGATAAAGAAACGCAGACTTGAATCTGAGGGTAAGTTCAGCAACTTTAGCTATGAAGCTGACAATACTGTTAATTATGAAGAAGTTGTCATACATTAACATTGCTACCGGTATTTTGCTAAGGCAGTTGATTGTTTTGGAGATGGGACAAACAATGCCCACGATAGCTACATCATTATGGTGTTGTGTGTGTGTGTGTGTGTGTGTGTGTGTGTGTGTGTGTGTGTGTGTGTGTGTGTGTGTGTGTGTGTGTGTGCCTGCCTGCGTGTGCCTTAGTCTACATCATAAATGCTGCTATAGCATAACAGTGCTCATCATGGTTTAGGAGATGGAGGTGTGGACATGGTGTCGGTGATGGAGGAGGTATTAGCATTAAAGCAGAGCTGCAGGAGGCTATTCCCAGGGCAATTGAAAAGTGCTGCCATTGGTGAGGCAAGTGCGTTCTTCCTCCACTCTTCATGAGTCCTAAAGAGTGTCACCTCCTGTGCCGGTTCTGGAGTGGTAGAGGATGGCGGTGAAGTTGGTGGCGGCTGGTAGAGATCCTTCCTGTTGTGTCGTTTGAAGCGGACATACTTCATCTTCCTCTGACCAGCATTTCTTTTAGACCCAGCATTCCACTGGTTTTGTCCGTCTGTGCAGGCACGCCCGGTTTTCCCCTGTCTCACAGCATTTTCTACCTAGAGAGATATAGTAAAAACAGTGCATAGATATTATAATGGGTTCACTGCACACATGTCATATGATGTAACACGAATATGAAGAAAATGCGTTATTATCATAATTCAATTCAATTATGAGCGCGCTTATCTAAACGACACCTAAAAGCTGTCTCAAAGAACCAGCAAAAGTAATGATTATGAATATGTAAAATATTGCAATGAGACATTTTAATTGTTTATTCATAAACAAGTGTTCGGTTCATGCATAAACTCCAGTTCAGGCCGGAGCCTTATGTTGTCATTATGTATTGTCTGTCTGCTATATTTATTTTTTATTTATTTAATCCAGGAATTTGGTTAATGAAAAATTTATTAAAATTAAGATACAATTAATACAAAACGAAATTCGCTTTAAAGGCTTTGTTCTTTCTGTTTTGAGGTGTCTGTGAAAGTTTGAAAGTCTTTAGTGCCGCTTTCAGAGCGCTCACGTCCGTAATGGAGAACTGTCGTAGGCCTAACATTGTTTTTTCCTCATAAATGCAAACACGAAAATTAAAACACAAAATAGTTTTTTTTTAATAACAAATTGATGGATTTATAGCGTTTTGAAAAGAAGACATAGGCCTAGGCTACAATGGTCAAATAATTACCTTCCACAGGATCGCAGCTGAGTGGGAACAAGATCTCCCTGGTCCAGCAACACACGTACATCCCGCAGTTTTGACTTCTCCAGCTTCAGTTACCAGCACCCAAGCATTATGCCATGCATTGTTCAAACACTGGCTAGGCTCTACATTTGCTTTCAGATAAACAAAACGATCATGTTTGTATGACATGACACAACCGACTTTGTTGCTGTGCAGATATTGATATGCCTCGGAGGCTTTCAGATTGTCCATTGCTTTTCCATCTATTGCCATGAATTGCACGAAGTAGGAGCAAATCTTGCTGTACGTTATGTTGGGCCACGTCGTCATGTTATCCTCCCAGTTCTGCACTGAATTCGGGTGGAGGAGAGTAGCGCCATCTCCAGTCAAAGTAGTAGAACCGTGTTCCCAAGCTAGCGTCGACATCGCTGTGTTTACACCGGCAGACGTTGTGCAAACAACTTCCGGCGGAAATGAAATGCATTTGTGTAGAGTTATGGCGCCACCCGGGATACAGCGCGTAAACTTGTGTATACAACCTGGAGACTGGGTGTGGATCCAATCCTTGAAGAAGAAAGACTGGAAGCAGCCCCGTTGGGAAGGTCCATATCAGGTCCTGTTGGTGACGGCCTTCGCTGTAAGAATTGCGGAAAGATCCACCTGGGTGCATGTCACACATTGTAAAAAGGTAAACCCAGTTACACCTGACGAACAAACACAGAGTTAGGAGAAAGAACCGATCACCACTAGGGCTCAGGGGTTGGCTCCTTAACAAAGATTCCCTTACCCTGTCTGATCATCCCTGTGTGAGTTCGATAGAAGGTAAAGCAATGGGTTGGCCTCTGGCGTCTGACATGTTCTCAGGGCGAGGGTGGGGATTCACAGGTCTCCTGACGGTAGGTAGCTGTCTGATTGTGGGGGCCATATTCCTAACACACTCAAACCCTCTTGATCCGCCAGAAGTAGTAGTTAACCTAACACAAGTTGATAAAATAATACCTGAGCACAGTCTACGAAGGCATAGGAGACAGCTAGACATAGGGAAAGGGGAAGTACTAGGGACTGTAGGGAAGGACATCACCTTTTGAGGTCTTTACGGACCAGTTGGGGAGTTGGGGACTACTGGCTGGTAGTATTGTAAAGGATGGGAGATATATATGTATGTCACCATGTACATCCTGGGACCATGTAGTTGCTCATACCGAACGGGTGGGGATATGTCAATCTCCATACACAGTTTAAGGACAGGTGTAGTATTGTGAAAGTAGGGAATTACCAGAAATGGCAGTGCGACCCATATAAGGGTAGGTACTGTCTGAAAGTCCGAATTACGCTAAAACAGTTTACAGACCTGACAAGTGAGATATCCTCTTCAACTGGGGCACCCTATAGAGTAAACCTCTCTGAGGGAGGTAGTGAAACCGGGGCTGTGGTGAAGATAGTGCAAACTATAGACCTGAAGGAAGTAGTACAGGTGGAGACGGGGTATAGGGATCCTAACCTGTGGTTGGAATGGATTCAGTATACGGCAAGAACTATGCCTAAAGAGGACTGTTATGCCTGTGGGACAGCCAAACCAAGGTTAACAACTACTCCGTTCCCCTTGACAGGCTTTAACTCTACGCCTCCGTTTGAAGTCTCAGGGGATTCTTATTATTGTTTCTCTAGGACTGATAAGAAAGGATACAGGGTAGGGCATCTTAGCTCCTGCTCCCACACAGAGAATGTCACAATTAAATAGACCATAACTAATCTCTCCTCTTTGTTGCAGCCAGAGGATTTTAGGAACCAAAACCAGGCCCATGCTGACATCTTGTGGTTGTGTGGTGATGACAGACTGTGGCCTCACCTACATACTAATTGGACAGGAACCTGTGCGCTAGCTCAGCTGGTATTTTTTTTACATTTAAGTCATTTAGCAGACGCTCTTATCCAGAGGGACTTAAAGTTAGTGCATACATTATTATTTTTAATACTGGTCCCCCATGGGAATCGAACCCACAACCCTGGCGTTGCAAACACCATGCTCTACCAACTGAGCTACATCCCTGCCGGCCATTCCCTCCCCTGCCCTGGATGCCCTTCACTCTCATCAAACAATCAAACGTGTCAGAGACTGGTGAGTTGTCACGTAGAAAGCGGGACCTCCTCCCGGGATCCTTTGATGAAAGGATATATATTGATGGGATAGGAGTACCTCGAGGGGTTCCAGAAGAATTCAAAGCTAGGAATCAGATCGCAGCTGGGTTTGAATCAAGTCTTTTCTGGTAGTCAACAATGAATAAAAACGTAGATTGGATAAATTATATTTACTATAACCAGCAAAGATTTATAAACCACACTCGTGATGCAATAAAGGGATTGGCTGAGCAGACAGCGGCAACTAGGTTAATGGCATGGCAGAATAGAATAGCTTTAGATATGCTTTTGGCTGAGCGGGGCGGAGTTTGTGTTCTGTTTGGATCTATGTGCTGTACTTTCATCCCCAACAATACAGCACCGGACGGGTCCGTGACCAAAGTGCTTCAGGGACTCACCATGCTGGTGAACGAACTGGCTGAGAACTCTGGTATTGATAGCTCCCTAAACGGATGGTTTGATAACATATTTGGTAAATGGAAAACTATTGTTGTAACTATTCTGGGTGCAGTTATAGCTTCTATGGGTATACTTGTTCTTTGTGGATGTTGTCTTATTCCCAGTGTCCGAGGGTTGGTGAGCAAGGCGATGGAGAAGGCAGTTTCCCAACAGATGGTGAAATACGGCCCAATCCCGGACTCCGACCTAAGGAATGAAGGATATGACCTACCAGGCTTGGTGGAGGACGACGACGATTCAGATAGTTTGAGACTGGATGTTTTCCTAGAACTATAAATATCTAGTTTAAAAGTTATTGTAATGATCTTTTGTGTATTAAAGTCTCGTTTTAAGTATGATGTACTAGTTACCATTGCTAAAAAGTAACGTTACGCTTTTAATCATGGGGTAACCCTGATGAACCTCTAATGTTTTTATATGCAAACCAACTTATGTACTTCAATGAGTGTGATTCATTTCTATAACAACATATATTTTGTATGTGTGTAATATTTAGTCAAAGGGTGGAATTGATAGATTAATTATTAATGACTAATTATTACACCCTGAAACTGTGTGAAATATGTTAGAATGTGTGAGTGAAGTAAAGATTATGACATTGTGTTACTATTTAGCAATGTGAGTAAGAGTTAGGCCAGACAACAAAAGACAAGGAGAAAGGCTACAGGCAACTGAGAAACCAAGATAACTGAGGAATTTAGGGAGTAGAGAAACTGTTAGGCTTGTGTGTGTGTGTGTGTGTGTGTGTGTGTGTGTGTGTGTGTGTGTGTGTGTGTGTGTGTGTGTGTGTGTATGCATGTGTGTGTGTATATGTGTGTGTGTGTGAACTGATGGTCAGGAGAGCGGTTTTAGAGTGGAAAACTACAGCCCGCCTATAGAGGGGAGGGATTTTTTTGTATGACGTATGAGTATAAAAGATGGACTCTGAAATTGTGATGGCAGAATTCTCAATGAATAAATCTCTGACTATGCAGATCGAGACTCTGTCCGTTATTTAAATCCCAAAAGACTTACAACCTTTTGGGAGACGCACAGAGACACTGAAATAGTTTGTTAAATAATTCACGTAACAATGGTCCTCTGTAACTCAGTTAGTAGAACATGGTCCTCTGTAACTCAGTTAGTAGAGCATGGTCCTCTGTAACTAGGTTAGTAGAGCATGGTCCTCTGTAACTAGGTTAGTAGAACATGGTCCTCTGTAACTCAGTTAGTAGAGCATGGTCCTCTGTAACTCAGTTAGTAGAGCATGGTCCTCTGTAACTCAGTAGAGCATGGTCCTCTGTAACTCAGTTAGTAGAGTATGGTCCTCTGTAACTCAGATAGTAGAGCATGGTCCTCTGTAACTCCGTTAGTAGAGCATGGTCCTCTGTAACTCAGTTAGTAGAACATGGTCCTCTGTAACTCAGTTAGTAGAGCATGGTCCTCTGTAACTCAGTTAGTAGAGCATGGTCCTCTGTAACTCAGTTAGTAGAGCATGGTCCTCTGTAACTAGGTTAGTAGAACATGGTCCTCTGTAACTCAGTTAGTAGAGCATGGTCCTCTGTAACTCAGTTAGTAGAGCATGGTCCTCTGTAACTCAGTAGAGCATGGTCCTCTGTAACTCAGTTAGTAGAGTATGGTCCTCTGTAACTCAGATAGTAGAGCATGGTCCTCTGTAACTCAGGTAGTAGAGCATGGTCCTCTGTAACTCAGTTAGTAGAGCATGGTCCTCTGTAACTCAGTTAGTAGAGCATGGTCCTCTGTAACTCAGTTAGTAGAGCATGGTCCTCTGTAACTCAGTTAGTAGAGCATGGTCCTCTGTAACTCAGTTAGTAGAGCATGGTCCTCTGTAACTAGGTTAGTAGAACATGGTCCTCTGTAACTCAGTTAGTAGAGCATGGTCCTCTGTAACTCAGTTAGTAGAGCATGGTCCTCTGTAACTCAGTTAGTAGAGCATGGTCCTCTGTAACTAGGTTAGTAGAACATGGTCCTCTGTAACTCAGTTAGTAGAGCATGGTCATCTGTAACTCAGTTAGTAGAGCATGGTCCTCTGTAACTCAGTTAGTAGAGCATGGTCCTCTGTAACTCAGTTAGTAGACCATGGTCCTCTGTAACTCAGTTGGTAGAGCATGGTCCTCTGTAACTCAGTTAGCAGAGCATTGTCCTCTGTAACTCAGTTAGTAGAGCGTGGTCCTCTGTAACTCAGTAGAGCATGGTCCTCTGTAACTCAGTTAGTAGAGCATGGTCCTCTGTAACTCAGTAGAGCATGGTCCTCTGTAACTCAGTAGAGCATGGGCCTCTGTAACTCAGTTAGTAGAGCATGGTCATCTGTAACTCAGTTAGTAGAGCATGGGCCTCTGTAACTCAGTTAGTAGAGCATGGTTCTCTGTAACTCAGTAGAGCATGGTCCTCTGTAATTCAGTTGGTAGAGCATGGTCCTCTGTAACTCAGTTAGTAGAGCATGGTCCTCTGTAACTCAGTTAGTAGAGCATGGTCCTCTGTAACTCAGTTAGTAGAGCATGGTCCTCTGTAACTCAGTTAGTAGAACATAGCTCAGTTGATAGAGTATGGTGCTTGCAACGCCAGGATAGTGGGTTTGATTTCCGGGGCCACCTGTACGTAAAATATATGCACGCATGACTAAGTTGTTTTGGATAAAAGCGTCTGCTAAATGGCATATATTATTATTATTATTATCTGATCTGATAAACGGTGGTTGTATTGGAGGAGGCGGTGGGTGGGCAGCTGGAGCTTCTGGTGAGAAACCAGGAGAACAGGATGGAGATTTGAGCGGCCTGGGAGAGGCTTGTGTGGGCACATCACTGACTTGAAACTCTAGGATACGTCAAAAAATAACACTGTAGTCAATGACGCTATGCTACTTCTCAAAACTTCCATCTAAAAGGCTGTTGAGTGAACCTCTTCTTCAAGCTTCTCAAGGCTGGAATGCTCTTATGTATGTGTTTTTAAATTGTCTAATAAATAAATTCAATCAATCAAGTCTGATTTCTAAATTCTCTAACAAATTGGAGAGTTATTTAAGCTATCATCTAATCTAAAAGGAACTTAGAATAAATAAGAGGCAGACCAGTCTTTAAATATTTCAGATCATATATTTTCTGCTCAAGCTCTGGCTTAACTAGGCTTTGTGTTTAACCTTCAACAGCAGGAGTTGATTTCCCAAGACCACTAGAGCGCTGTTGATTTTGGTAGGTTTCTTACTACTTCAGAAAACAGCATGTTCTCAAAACATCAAAGCCCCACTAAATAGTTCAATTCATCCAAACTGATAGCCAGTCCAGAGAGACTCAAACCTGCAAGCTGTTCAAGTGTGATGCCATACAACCTTGCATGGCCATACTGTACTGTTGTCACGATCGTCAAGCATAGAGGTGGACCAAGGCGCAGCGTGTGCAAAATACATCTCTTTATTTAGGAAGAGAGAAAAACACGAAACCGAACACTATCCAAAACTACAAAACAACAAACGACCGTGAAGCTAAAGAACGTAAGTGCACAGACCAGCAACAAACGTTCAACATAGACAATTACCCACAAACCCCTGATGCCCATGGCTGCCTTAAATATGGCTCCCAATTAGAGACAATAAACCACAGCTGTCTCCAATTGAGAACCAATCTAGGCAGCCATCAACATACAAACACCTAGACAAGACATTACCCCATAAACCTACAAACCCCTAGACAAACCAAAACACATACTACACCATGTCACACCCTGACCTAACTAAAATATTAGTGAAAACAAAGATAACTAAGGCCAGAGTGTGACATAACCCCCCCCTTAAGGTGCGAACTCCGGGCGCACCTGCATAAAGTCTAGGGGAGGGTCTGGGTGGGCGTCTGTCCACGGTGGCGGCTCTGGCACTGGTCGTGGTCCCCACCCCACCATAGTCACTACCCGCTTTCGTAGCCTCCTCCAAATGACCACCCTCCAACTTAACCCCACTGGATTAAGGTGCAGCACCAGGATAAGGAGCAGCACCAGGATAAGGGGCAGCACCGGGCTAAGGGGCAGCACCGGACTAAGGGGCAGCACCGGACTAAGGGGCAGCACCAGGATAAGGAGCAGCACCAGGATATGGGGCAGCACCAGGATAAGGGGCAGCACCGGGCTAAGGGGCAGCACCGGACTAAGGGGCAGCACCGGACTGAATGGCGGATCCTGGCTGGCTGGCTCTGGCGGATCCTGGCTGGCTGGCGGATCCTGGCTGGACGGCTCTGGCGGATCCCGGCTGGACGGCTCTGGCGGATCCTGGCTGGACGGCTCTGGCGGATCCTGGCTGGACGGCTCATGGCTGGCTGACGGATCTGGCTGTTCATGGCTGGCTGACGGATCTGGCTGCTCATGGCTGGCGGAAGGCTCTGGCTGATCCTGTCTGGCGGAAGGCTCTGGCTGATCCTGTCTGGCGGAAGGCTCTGGCTGATCCTGTCTGGCGGAAGGCTCTAGCGGCTCCTGTCTGGCGGAAGGCTTTAGCGGCTCCGGTCTGACGGACGGCTCTGAAGGCTCAGGGCAGACGGGCGGCTTAGCAGGCTCAGTACAGACGGGCAGTTCATGCAGCGCTTGGCAGACGGACAGTTCAGACGGCGTTGGGCAGACGGGCAGTCCAGGCGCCGTTAGGCAGACGGCAGACTCTGGCCGGCCGAGACGCACATAAGGCCTAGTGCGTGGTGCCGGAACTGGTGGTCCCGGGCTGAGGACACGCATCTCAGGGCTAGTGCGGGGAGCAGGAACAGGCCGGACCGGGCTGGCGACGCGCACCGTAGGTTTGGTGCGAGTGGCAGGAACAGGCCGGGTCGGGCTGGCGACGTACACCGTAGGCTTAGTACGTGGAGCAGGAACAGGTCGGGCTGGGCTGGCGACGCGCACCATTAACTTAGTGCGTGGAGCAGGAACAGGCCGGACCGGGCTGGCGACGCGCACCGTAGGTTTGGTGCGAGTGGCAGGAACAGGCCTGGCTGGGCTGGCGACGCACCCCGTAGGCTTAGTGCGTAGAGCAGGGACAGGCCGGGCTGGGCTGGCGACGCGCACCATCCATTTGGTGCGAGGGGTCGTAACAGGCCGGACCGTACTGGGGACACACACCACTGGCTCTACCCCGGGAACTGGAACGGGCCGGACCGGACTGGTAATACACCCCAGTACCACTCGCCGTGCCTCTACATCTCCTCTCCCTACTTTGACCAGTGGCCCCCGTAACCTGGTGGCCTTTTGAATTTGCCCCTTCTCTGCCTCCGTCAGCCCCGTCGTCCATGCCCTGTGCCCCCCCCTAAAAATGTCTTGGGTAGTGCTCACGGGCTTCCAGCCTTGCCTCCGTGCTGCCTCCTCATATCGCCTCCTCTCGGCTTTAGCTGCCTCTAGCTCTTCACGAGGGAGGCGAAACTCTCCCGGTTGTGCCCAAGGACCCTTTCCATCCAGTATCTCCTCCCATGTCCATGACTCCTGTGTAGGTGGGTCCTGTTGCCGCTTGACACGCCGCTTGGTCCTAGATTGGTGGGTAATTCTGTCACGATCGTCAAGCATAGAGGTGGACCAAGGCGCAGCGTGTGCAAAATACATCTCTTTATTTAGGAAGAGAGAAAAACACGAAACCGAACACTATCCAAAACTACAAAACAACAAACGACCGTGAAGCTAAAGAACGTAAGTGCACAGACCAGCAACAAACGTTCAACATAGACAATTACCCACAAACCCTTGATGCCCATGGCTGCCTTAAATATGGCTCCCAATTAGAGACAATAAACCACAGCTGTCTCCAATTGAGAACCAATCTAGGCAGCCATCAACATACAAACACCTAGACAAGACATTACCCCATAAACCTACAAACCCCTAGACAAACCAAAACACATACTACACCATGTCACACCCTGACCTAACTAAAATATTAGTGAAAACAAAGATAACTAAGGCCAGAGTGTGACAACTGTATAAAGACTCACTATAGGCTACATTAATATATCTAAGTTAGTGTATTCCACTGTGGAGCTCTACCTATCATCAGTTTTCAGATCAGGCCTCTTCATTTCAGGCTGGGGAATAAATGACAATGCTTTACACACAGTGCCAGTTATCAGAGCAAATCTCCTGACGGCAGCGTTTTGTGAAAACTCGAAAGAACCATAGTCATTTATTAGGCTTGCAGCTCATCACATATCCACTGACTGTATACCACCCAGCACAATCCACCCAAGACTCTCTCCCCCACACCCAACTGTCTGTCACAGTAGAGTATCTCACCGCTTTACTGCAGAGCACAATCACACAGGATTACTGACACACATTAAACAGTAGAGCTAAACTGTTTGGCAGAATGTCAGTTTGATCAAAAATTCTAATTGAGAGAGCTACTGTAGTGAAATATCTTGCACTGTTGGCAGCGCAAATGATGTTAACTTAATGTGATGCCAACCTGGTTTCCAAGGTTCCGTAGCCTATATAACACAATACACATCTTTAATCCACAATACTTTGTCAGCTGACAATTACAGTCCCTTTAAAACTACTGAAGCCATCAAGTACAGTACAATCTAGCCTAACATTTGGCTCGGAGCTGTGTGTACAAGACAAGACAGTGTACAGTGGTGTGAGTAACATTCACATTATGCAAACATCACCATGTTAGTCCTCAAAGCTAACTGGCTTGGGTGGAGATATGCACGCCTCGGGCATCTTGAGCACTGGCTGGATTTACTGACCCCTTTCTTGTGTTCTTGGTACTGTATGTTCGAAGATCCGGGCCTGCACTTCTCTTGAACTTCCCTTTTCTCTTGGAAAACCAAACTGGACAAACTAGATTTCCAATGTCTTGTATCTGATAGGCTAAATGGTTGTCTTACTGAAGTTGCTTTTGACCCCAGTTGTATTAATGAACCAGACTGGCTGAGTGAACAATGAGTTGACGAGGTGACTGAAATGAACCAGACTGGCTGAGTGGACAATGAGTTGACGAGGTGACTGAAATGAACCAGACTGGCTGAGTGGACAATGAGTTGACGAGGTGACTGAAATGAACCAGACTGGCTGATGGACAATGAGTTGACGAGGTGACTGAAATGAACCTCCTGATGTGCAGTACATGCGGGGTGTCCTCATCATCATTAGTGAGTGCCCTGCTCTCCTCGCCCAGATATTATTATCCTATCACACTGCATTTAGAAACAACCTTAATCTGCTGTTGATATGGTCCAGATTCTGTCTGGGTGCTGAAGGGACAGACAAGGGAGGAGAGGCATCAATGAAGATAGCCTTTCATCTATAAATGTCAGTCATCAGGACAGACACTGTGTACTGGGCTAATAGGCTCAGCACACTGGTAACGGTAGCCGCTTGGCAGTAGCTATGTTGGTAGACAGAATCACTCACAGGTGAAAGGTACACAGGTAACTTGATACTGTACTTGTTACAGATGATGATAGCTTTTCTTTTGGTGAAAATGCGAGAGACTTCTACTGTAATACCATGCAATCAAATCCTTTTGTAATACCATCCAATCAAATCCTACTGTAATACCATGCAATCAAATCCTACTATAACACCATGCAATCAATTCCTACTGTAACACCATGCAATCAAATCATACTGTAACACCATGCAATCAAATCCTACCGTAACACCATGCAATCAAATCATACTATAACACCATGCAATCTCATCATACTGTAACACCATGCAATCATATCATACTGTAACACCATGCAATCACATTATACTGTAACACCATGCAATCAAATCCTACTGTAACACCATGCAATCACATTATACTGTAACACCATGCAATCAAATCCTACTGTAACACCATGCAATCAAATCATACTGTAACACCATGCAATCACATCATACTGTAACACCATGCAATCACATCATACTGTAACACCATGCAATCAAATCATACTGTAACATCATGCAATCAAATCATACTGTAACACCATGCAATCACATCATACTGTAACACCATGCAATCACATCATACTGTAACACCATGCAATCAAATCATACTGTAACACCATGCAATCAAATCCTACTGTAACACCATGCAATCACATTATACTGTAACACCATGCAATCAAATCCTACTGTAACACCATGCAATCACATCATACTGTAACACCATGCAATCACATCATACTGTAACACCATGCAATCACATCATACTGTAACACCATGCAATCACATCATACTGTAACACCATGCAATCAAATAATACTGTAACACCATGCAATCACATCATACTGTAACAACATGCAATCAAATAATACTGTAACACCATGCAATCACATCATACTGTAACACCATACAATCCCAGTACAGTATCCTTAGAGTACTTTACCAACATCCTCCCCCAAAATATATCATAACAACATGGTCAGTGAGGGCAGTAAGGCATGCATGCCATATTTCAAATTCCTAGGAGGTAGGCCTTCACAACATAATCTATTATCCTGAGATCAATATAAAATAATGCCTCCTTATAATAATGAAGGAGTCCTTAGAGCAGGGATCATCAACTAGATTCAGCCGCGGGCTGATGTTTTCTTGAGTGGATGGTCATGGGGCCAGGAACATAATTATGAATGCTTTGTAGACTGCAAACTGACCACAACAAGCCAAACAGATATAATATTTGACTAAAACATAATCATTTCAAACCTTGCTTACATTTGTACACGATCACATATCTCTATTATGCGTGGGAATAATTGGGAACATATTTCCAAAATTAGAATAACTTGGAGCTGATTTCCTGGTGTTTTTACAGTCTTTTATGTCCAACAATAAAAATATATATTAATAAATAATAAAATAACCCAAGGGCCGCCAGCTGGGGAACCCTGCCTTAGCGGCTCCGTTTCTTTAATTTCAAGACGATAGATACTATTTCAATTTCAATTACTGTGCTGAATACTTGAAGGCAGTGCTTAGGGCAGTGTTTTCCAACTCCAATTCCGTGGCTACAATAAAAATGTGTGCAGTTGGGGGTACTGGAGGACTGGAGTTGGGATGTTGGGGTACTGGAGGACTGGAGTTGGGCTGTTGGGGGGTTACTGGGAGACTGGAGTTGGGCTGTTGGGGTACTGGAGGACTGGAGTTGGGCTGTTGGGGGTACTGGGGGACTGGAGTTGGGCTGTTGGGGTACTGGAGGACTGGAGTTGGGCTGTTGGGGTACTGGAGGACTGGAGTTGGGCTGTTGGGGGTACTGGGGGACTGGAGTTGGGCTGTTGGAGGTACTGGGAGACTGGAGTTGGGCTGGTGGGGGTACTGGGAGACTGGAGTTGGGCTGGTGGGGGTACTGGGGGACTGGAGTTGGGCTGTTGGGGTACTGGAGGACTGGAGTTGGGCTGTTGGGGGTACTGGAGGACTGGAGTTGGGCTGTTGGGGGTACTGGGGGACTGGAGTTGGGCTGTTGGGGTACTGGAGGACTGGAGTTGGGCTGTTGGGGGTACTGGAGGACTGGAGTTGGGCTGTTGGGGTACTGGAGGACTGGAGTTAGGCTGTTGGAGGTACTGGGGGACTGGAGTTGGACTGTTGGGGGTACTGGAGGACTGGAGTTAGGCTGGTGGGGTACTGGAGGACTGGAGTTGGGCTGTTGGGGGTACTGGAGGACTGGAGTTGGGCTGTTGGGGTACTGGAGGACTGGAGTTAGGCTGTTGGAGGTACTGGGGGACTGGAGTTGGACTGTTGGGGGTACTGGAGGACTGGAGTTAGGCTGGTGGGGTACTGGAGGACTGGAGTTGGGCTGTTGGGGGTACTGGGGGACTGGAGTTGGGCTGGTGGGGGTACTGGGGGACTGGAGTTAGGCTGTTGGGGGTACTGGAGGACTGGAGTTGGGCTGTTGGGGTACTGGAGGACTGGAGTTAGGCTGTTGGAGGTACTGGGGGACTGGAGTTGGGCTGGTGGGGGTACTGGGGGACTGGAGTTGGGCTGTTGGGGGTACTGGGGGACTGGAGTTGGGCTGTTGGGGGTACTGGGGGACTGGAGTTGGGCTGTTGGGGTACTGGAGGACTGGAGTTAGGCTGGTGGGGTACTGGAGGACTGGAGTTGGGCTGGTGGGGGGGACTAGAGGACTGGAGTTGGGCTGTTGGGGTACTGGAGGACTGGAGTTGGGCTGTTGGGGGTACTGGAGGACTGGAGTTGTGCTGTTGGGGTACTGGAGGACTGGAGTTGGGCTGTTGGGGGTACTGGAGGACTGGAGTTGGGCTGTTGGGGGTACTGGGGGACTGGAGTTGGGCTGTTGGGGGTACTGGGGGACTGGAGTTGGGAACCACTGGCTGAGGGAATGTTTGTTTGCATCGTAATAAGTGAGGGTCGAATTCTAAATGAATTTTGGACTGAGCTGTGAAAGCAGCACACCAGATAACAGCAGTCCTATAGGGAGAAAAACAGATCAAATTGTGTGTTTCATAAAAGATGTCCCATCCTGGCATCACCCAGACAGAAAACTCTTAGAGATGGAGCCTCACAGAAATAACTGTTATTGGCTGGCTGTGTGGCATATTGAAGTCTATAAAATCACCGGGGTGTACACACTGAGTATATGATGGGGCTGAAGGGGGGGTTCAGACACAGCCTTATGGGCTATGAAGCTTCCTAATCATTGCCTTGCACAGCACACTGCTGGGTTTCATATGACTGGCATAAGACAAGAGCACATGAATATAAAGATGTGGTGACTCAGCCTGTCTGATAGCTCAGGTCTGTGTAGTACTAATCTATAGTAGTAGAGAGGGGTGGAGGAAGGACAGAGAGCTGCTGGCTCTATCATGCCCCCCATTTCTCCATGCTGTTCCCCTGCACCCTCCCTCCGCCTCAGACAGACACGGTGGTGAGCTGAGATCCAGTGGGACGACGCCCTGCTGTTGTAAGCCTGTCGCCGCAGAACTGCCTTCAGCCGTGCTGAAACCAACCACGCCAAATTCTATTTATTTATGTAGCCAGGGGGAGCACCCTTGAGATAATCATTTAATTTCAGCACAGGAGGGAGAGAGGGACGGTCCAGGCAGAGCAAGCCAGCCACACCCCATTGATCCGTTTTGCCATGTCAGGGAACAGCACTGGATCCAAATAGGAACAGCACACTGCATTAGGGAAATTCACTGCACTCCGGTTTTGATTGTGATCACTCTCAAATGGTCCATACTGTCCGCAGGTTAGCGTTTTTCATCATAAATCTTCTTCTGGAGGCAGCTCTGCAGAGTGGTCACTAGCTGGCACAGCCACAAAGTCATAAAATCTGATTTTGAACCTAACCCTAACCTTAACCACACTGCTAACCCTAATGTCTAACCCTAACCGTAAATTACAATATAGGCAATTTTGACTTTGCAGTTGGTCTAGCTAAGGGGAAATGGCTCAGTTCTGCCTCCAGGACAAATCACATGACAATAAACTCCAACCTGCTACTGTCCTGTCACCCACTAATCCATACCTAACCTGTCTTTATAGGCAATGCCACAGTTCCATCCACTGCAGAAAACAAATGAATCAGCGAGTGAGTGAGATGACAGCAAAATCACCTGATGAGGCACATGCCTGCAGAACAAGCAGTGAGCATCAAATAAGGCCAGGGTGAAGTAAGGCCAGACAGACATCATGCACCCTGGATAACTATCTCTTCCTGAGGAGGAGGCCAGTTTGCAGACTTGGTCATAGCAGATTGAACAAACTCAGACTTGGTGATAGCAGATTGAACAAACTCAGACTTGGTGGTAGCAGATTGAACAAATTCAGACTTGGTGATAGCAGATTGAACAAACTCAGACTTGGTGATAGCAGATTGAACAAACTCAGACACACTGTGGGGGTGGATCATGAGGACACATTAACAAAGAGCTGCAGTTAGTTTCAGAATGGGTGGCAAATAATAAGTTAGTCCTAAATATTTCAAAAACAAAAATCATTTGGGACAAATCATTCACTAAACCATAAACCTCAACTAAATATTGTAATGAATAATGTGGAATTTGAGCAAGTTGAGGAGACTAAACTGCTTAGAGTAACCCTGGATTCTATACTGTCATGGTCAAAACATATTCATACAACAGTAACTAAAATGGGGAGAAGTATGTCCATAACAAAGCGCTGCTCTACCTTCTTAAATGCACTATCAACAAGGCAGGTCCTACAGGCCCTAGTTTTGTCACACCTGGACTACTGTTCAGTCATGTGGTCAGGTGCCACAAAGAGGGACTTAGGAAAATTACAATTGGCCCAGAACAGGGTAGCACGGCTGGCCCTTGGATGTACACAGAGAGCTAACATTAATAATATGCATGTCAATCTCTCCTGGCTCAAAGTGGAGGAGAGATTGAATTCATCACTACTTGTATTTGTGAGAGCTATTGACGTGTTGAATGCACCGAGCTGTAAGTCGCTCTGGATAAGAGCGTCTGCTAAAAGACTAAAAATGTAAACAACTCGGACACCCATGCATACCCCACAAGACATGCCACCAGAGGTCTCTTCACAGTCCCCAAGTCCAGAACAGACTATGGGAGGCGCACAGTACTACATAGAGCCATGACTACATGGAACTCTATTCCACATCAAGTAACTCATGCCAGGAGTAAAATTAGATTTAAAAACAGATAAAAATACACCTTATGGAACAGCGGGGACAGTGATGCAACACAAACATAGACACATGCATACAAACACACAATAACATATGCACTATACACACATGTAGACATGGATTTTGTATTATAGATATGTGGTAGTAGAGTAGAGGCCTGAGGGCACACACTTAATATGTTGTGAAATCTGTTATGAATGTATTATAATGTTTTCATTGCCATGAAAATGTACTTAATCCCCAAAAAACATTTACACTGTATTTCAGCCCTGCCACAAAAGGACCAGCTGCCATCATGTCAGTGATTCTCTCGTTAACACAGGTGAGAGTGTTGACGAGGAATAGGCTGGAGATCACGCTGTCATGCTGATTGAGTTAGAATAAAAAACTGGAAGCTTTAAAAGGAGGGTGGTGCTTGAAATCATTGTTCTTCCTCTGTTAACCATGGTTACCTGCAAGGAAACACATGCCGTCATCATTACTTTGCACAAAAAGGGCTTCACAGGCAAGGATATTGCTGCTAGTAAGATTGCACCCAAATCAACCATTTATCGGATCATCAAGAACTTCAAGGAGAGAGGTTCAATTGCCCAAGAAAGTCCAGCAAGCGCCAGGACCGTCTTCTAAAGTTAATTCAGCTGCGTGATCGGGGCACCACCAGTGCAGAGCTTGCTCAGTAATGGCAGCAGGCAGGTGTGAGTGCATCTGCACGCACTGTGAGGCAAATACTTTTGGAGGATGGCCTGGTGTCAAGAAGGGCAGCAAAGAAGCCACTTCTCTCCAGGAAAAACATCAGGGACAGACTGATATTCTGCAAAAGGTACAGGGATTGGACTGCTGAGGACTGGGGTAAAGTCATTTTCTCGGATGAATCCCCTTTCAGATTGTTTGGGGCATCCGGAAAAAAGCTTGTTCGGAGAAGACAAGGTGAGCGCTACCATCAGTCCTGTGTCATGCCAACAGTAAAGCATCCTGAGACCATTCATGTGTGGGGTTGCTTCTCAGCCAAGGGAGTGGGCTCACTCACAATTTTGCCTAAGAACACAGCCATGAATAAAGAATAGTACCAACACATCCTCCGAGAGCAACTTCTCCCAACCATCCAAGAACAGTTTGGTGATGATCAATGCCTTTTCCAGCATGATGGAGCACCTTGGCATAAGGCAAAAGTGATAACTAAGTGGCTCGGGGAACAAAACATCGACATTTTGGGTCCATGGCCAGGAAACTCCCCAGACCTTAATCCCATTGAGAACTTGTGGTCAATCCTCAAGAGGCGGGTGGACAAACAAAAACCCACAAATTCTGACAAACTCCAAGCATTGATTATGCAAGAATGGGCTGCCATCAGTCAGGATGTGGCCCAGAAGTTAATTGACAGCATGCCAGGGCGGATTGCAGAGGTCTTGAAAAAGAAGGGTCAACACTGCAAATATTGACTCTTTGCATAAACTTAATGTAATTGTCAATTAAAGACTTAGACACTTATGGAATGCTTGTAATTATACTTCAGTATACCATAGTAACATCTGACAAAAATATCTAACAACACTGAAGCAGCGAACTTTGTGAAGTCCAATACTTGTGTCATTCTCAAAACTTTTGACCACGACTGTACAACACATTTTGGTGATGTAATATAATGTTAACAACTCATTCCAAATGCAAGCTTCATAAGTAAAGTATCCATTTCAAGTAATTTTGACAAATGAAAAGACCAGTATGCCTATGCTATTAAGTGTTGCTTGATGCCTCATTGCTGAAGAGCAAAGCAAACAGTTAATATTCTTGATCGCCAAACAATTTTTGGAGCAGCATATTTATTTATGGCAATCCTCTCTCCCTACAATTTGACATTTGCCCTGCACCCGATCCTATAGCTGTGCAGCTAATCAGCAACGTGTTCGCTAGCTCAGTGGTTCTCAAACCTTTTGACCCGTGACCCCCAAAAAGGAGTGGGTCAAAGCTTTGAACCCCTGCGCACGCACATGCATGCGCGCATAGGACGAACACACGTGCACAATTGCTGTGCAAATGTAGCCTGTCATTACAGCCATAAACGGTTATGCATTCAAAACATTTTCACTTCTCTGGAGTCCAGAGCAAGCAGGATCATAGGCCTACCTGTATACAGCAGAGGTCGCAAGATGGGATGGAAAGCAGGATCTGGATGTCTGTAGCCTTTTTCTTTCTCACTAATGTTGTAATTGGACAGAATCTGTTACATCTTCATCCCATAAGTATTGAAGGTAGTGTGGTGTTACAGCTATCTTTAGACATATAGCCAGTACCCACCACTGAGGTATACAATTATAACCCACCCAAACTAGGCCTATCTGAAATATAAAAATGATCAACGAAATCACCAGGTTCTGGCAAAGATATGTCCATAGCAGACTGCCAAACTGTATTTTTTATGGATAATATTAATGTAGGTAGGCTACTCTGCTTTTGCCAGGAAACACCGGAGAAAATTAAATAAGCGCTTTCTGGTCACTAATCTGGATATGTGAGCCTGTCTTTGCGCCAATGCAGAAGTTTTTATTTGTAATTTTTTTATTTCACCTTTATTTAACCAGGTAAGCCAGTTGAGAACAAGTTCTCATTTACAACTGCAACCTGGCCAAGATAAAGCAAAGCAGTGCGATAAAAACAACAACACAGAGTTACATATGGGATAAACAAAACTACAGTCAATAACACAATAGAAAATCTATATACAGTGTGTGCAAATGTAGTAAGTTATGGAGGTAAGGCAATAAATAGGCCATAGTGCAAAATAATTACAATTTAGTATTAACCCTGGAATGATAGATGTGCAGAAGAAGATGTGCAAATAGAGATACTGGGGTGCAAATGAGCAAAATAAATAACAATATGGGGATGAGGCAGTTGGGTGGGCTAATTACAGATGGACTGTGTACAGGTGCAGTGATCGGTAATCTGCTCTGACAACTGATGCTTAAAGTTAGTGAGGGAGATAAGAGTCTCCAGCTTCAGAGATTTTTGCAGTTCGTTCCAATCATTAGCAGCAGAGAACTGGAAGGAATGGCGGCCAAAGGAGGTGTTGGCTTTGGGGATGACCAGTGAGATATACCTGCTGGAGCGCATACTACGGGTGGGTGTTGCTATGATGACCAATGAGCTAAGATAAGGCGTGGATTTGCCTAGCAGTGATTTTCATTGGTCATTGGTCAACAGTCAAGACGCTCAACTTTTTGGTTCTGAAGCATAGATTACATGTTTTTGAAACAACCCACTGGGCACATTATGGAGATAGATTTCTATCAAAATGTTTTAAAACATTATGAAAAATGCTTTCGACACCTTGTAGAGTCCATGCCCCGCCGAATTGAGGTTGTTCTGAGGGCAACTCAATATCAGGAAGGTGTTCTTAATGTTTTGTACACTGTGTAAATGGTTAGTGAGTCACAAACAAAAATGTGTTTTGAAAATACAGAATGCAACTTTTAAATAAAAATCACAGTCTGTTATATACAGTTTCACAAACATGTCATGATCCAAAAGCAAATTAGTCATCGTTAACAAAAACAAATAAAGATTAGAAAATAAATGCAACATTTGTGACTCCACTGATTCCATATGTAACCTACATTTTACATATTTGGGACTTGCATTACATTTATGAGTTGCCTCTCATTTGTGAGTTACTCCACATATTTGTGAGTTGCATTTTACGGCTCAGTTGTGCATATTTAAGATAAGGCATCCAGATAAGGACATCCTAAATTAGCATCAAAATAAGATCAAAATGAATATCACATAATCACTTTTAGAAATGCATCTGTTTCATATCCTAGCTTCCTTTCTTCCTTTCCTAGCTTCCTTTTCTTGTCCCGTTTCTTTCTTTCCTCCCCACCTTTGCTTTCCTAGCTCTCTTTCCTTTCCTCCTATCCTAGCTTCCTTTCCTCCTCTCCTTGCTCCCTTTCCTCCTTCCCTAGAACCCTTTCCTCCTTCATTATTTTCGTTCCTCCTTTCCTAGTTCCCTTTCCTCCTTTCCTTTCCCAGATCCTTTTCCTCCTTACCTTTCCTAGCCCCTATCCTCCTATCCTCCTAAAAAATTCCAAGATGGCGTAGCAGTGCGGTCGCTTTTATTTCATCATCCTGTGTAAATATCCCGTTTCTTTATTTTTTTTTGTTGTCTATTTTGTATATATTTCTCAATTTTTTACTTTCATTCTTTAACTAAATATACTTTCCTGCAACCCGCCTCACCCAACGTGGAAAGGATTCTATTATTTCTTTATAACTTTCATCAAGAACCGTAAGCTGAAACGAGTGTAGCCGCAATCTGAATGGCTACCTGCTATTAGTCAACGTTAGCGTCTTCACCACTGTCCGTGGCCTACACTATCCACCAGCCAGCTCTAGCTCTAGCCTGGACAATTCGTCGGCCAGTCTGCACAGCGTGCTATCGACCCAGCGTGCTATCGACCCAGAGCTTATTGGACTTTCTGCCGGAATCACTGGACCCTAGCGCCGGATCATCACAACCAGCTAGCTAGCTGCAACCTGTTGTTGGCTGATTACCATTGCCCTATAGCAAGCATCAGTTAGCCTTGAGCTAGCCTCAGGCCCATCTCCCAGCTATCTACCTCTCTGTCAACCGGATGGGACCTCCTAGTGTTGACACTGAGCCCCGCCGATCCAACACGACTGGTTTGCCGACGAAATAGTCTGATGTGGTTTCAACAGGCTTCCCGTTGCGACGACCACGAAGATCCATCTGCCAGCCCCGGCCCGCTAGCACACGCAAACTACAACTGTGCTCCCTGCTAGCTGTGCTGAAGCACCAATTTGAACTGCTCTCGGACTCACATATTGCTGTTCACTGGACCTTATGATCACTCAGCTGCACAGCTGATGCCTGCTGGACTGTTCCTTTACACGGTACCCTGTCCTGTTTATTCTGTTTAGTCTTAGCCCAAACGTTATCGCTATTTCCAGTTGTGTCTTAGCTCTCTCTAATAACACCTGTGACTGCTTTATGCCTCTCTCCCATGTCAATTATGCCTTGCCTATTGCTGTTTGGGTTAGTTCTTATTATACAATTTCACTGTAGAACCCCTAGTCCCTCTCAAACTGCCTCATATAGTTCCTTTGTTCCACCCCCCATACACGCCGAGACCGGCTCAATCGATGCCTCCAATGACGCTATCTCTTTCATTGTTACCCAACGCTTAGGGTTACCTGAACTGTACTCATATCCTTCCATATCCTTTTCTGTACATAATGCCCTGAATCTTTTCTACAACGCCCGGAGAACTGCCCCGTTTATTCTATGTACCCAACGCACTAGAAGACCAGTTCTTAAAGCCTTTAGTCGTATCCTTATTCTAGTCCTCCTCTGTTCCTCTGGTGATGTAGAGGCTAACCCAGGCCCTGCAGCCCCCAGTATCACTCCTACTCCCCAGGAGCTATCATTTGTTGACTTCTGTAACCGTAAAAGTCTTGGTTTGCACATAAATATCAGAAGCCTCCTTCCTAAGTTTGAGTTATTCACTGCGTTAGCACACTCCGCCAACCCTGATGTTCTAGCAGTGTCTGAATCCTGGCTTAGGAAGGCCACCAAAAATTCTGAAATTTCCATCCCCAACTATAACATTTTCCGTCTAGATAGAACTGCCAAAGGGGGTGGAGTTGCAATCTACTGTAGAGATAGCCTGCAGAGCTCCATCATACTATCCAGGTCTGTGCCCAAACAGTTTGAGCTTCTACTTCTAAAAATCCACCTTTCCAGAAATAAATCTCTCACTGTTGCCGCTTGCTACAGACCCCCCTCAGCCCCCAGCTGTGCCCTGGACACCATATGTGAATTGATTGCCCCCATCTATCCTCAGAGTTCGTACTGCTTGGTGACCTAAATTGGGATATGCTTAACACCCCGGCCATCCTACAATCTAAACTAGATGCCCTCAATCTCACACAAATTATCAACGAACCTACTAGGTACAACCCTAAATCCGTAAACATGGGTACCCTCATAGATATCATCCTGACTAACTTACCCTCTAAATACACCTCCGCTGTCTTCAACCAGGATCTCAGCGATCACTGCCTTATTGCCTGCGTCCGTAACGGCTCCGCGGTCAAACGACCACCCCTCATCACTGTCAAACGCTCCCAAAAACACTTCAGCGAGCAGGCCTTCCTAATTGACCTGGCCCAGGTATCCTGGATGGATATAGATCTCATTCCGTCAGTAGAGGATGCCTGGTTGTTCTTTAAAAGTAATTTCCTCTCAATCTTAAATAGACATGCCCCATTCAAAAAAATACAGAACTAAGAACAGATATAGCCCCTGGTTCTCCTCAGACTTGACTGCCCTTGACCAGCACAAAAACATCCTGTGGCGTACTGCATTAGCATCAAATAGCCCCCGCGATATGCAACTTTTCAGGGAAGTTAGGAACCAATATACACAAGCAGTTAGGAAAGCAAAGGCTAACTTTTTCAAACAGAAATTTGCATCCTGTAGCACTAACTCCAAAAAGTTTTGGGACACTGTAAAGTCCATGGAAAATAAGAGCACTTCCTCCCAGCTGCCCACTGCACTGAGGCTAGGAAACACTATCACCACCGATAAATCTACAATAATCGAGAATTTCAACAAGCATTTTGCTACGGCTGGCCATGCTTTCCACCTGGCTACCACTACCCCGGCCACCAGCTCTGCACCCTCCGCTGCAACTTGCCCATGCCCCCCGCTTCTCCTTCACACAAATCCAGACAGCTGATGTTCTAAAAGAGCTGCAAAATCTGGACCCCTACAAATCATCTGGGCTAGACAATCTGGACCCTTTCTTTCTAAAACTAACCGCCGAAATTGTCGCAACCCCTATTACTAGCCTGTTCAACCTCTCTTTCGTAACGTCTGAGATCCCCAGAGATTGGAAAGCTGCCGCGGTCATCCCCCTCTTCAAAGGGGGTGACACTCTAGATCCAAACTGTTACAAACCCATATCCATCCTGCCCTGCCTCTCAAAAGTTTTTGAAAGCCAAGTCAACAAACAGATCACCGACCATTTCGAATCCCACCGTACCTTCTCCGCTATGCAATCCGGTTTCCGAGCTGGTCATGGGTGCACTTCAGCCACGCTCAAGGTCCTAAACGATATTATAGCCGTTTTCATTGACCTGGCCAAGGCTTTCGACTCTGTCAACCACCGCATTCTTATTGGCAGACTAAATAGCCTTGGTTTCTCAAATGACTGCCTCGCCTGGTTCACCAACTACTTCTCAGATAGAGTTCAATGTGTCAAATCGGAGGGCCTGTTGTCTGGACCTATGGCAGTCTCTATGGGGGTGCCACAGGGTTCAATTCTTGGGCCGACTCTTTTCTCTGTGTATATCAATGACGTCGCTCTTGCTGCTGGTGACTCTCAGATCCACCTCTAGGCAGACGACACCATTTTGTATACATCTGGCCCTTCATTGGACACTGTGTTAACAAACCTCCAAACGAGCTTCAATTCCATACAACACTCCTTCAGTAGCCTCCAACTGCTCTTAAACACTAGTAAAACTAAATGCATGCTCTTCAACCGAACGCTGCTTGCACCCGCCCACCCGACTAGAATCACTACTCTCGACGGGTCTGACCTAGAGTATGTGGACAACTACAAATATCTAGGTGTCTGGTTAGACTGTAAACTCTCCTTCCAGACTCACATTAAGAATCTCCAATCCAAAGTTAAATCTAGAATCGGTTTCCTATTTCGCAACAAAGCCTCCTTCACTCATGCTGCCAAACATGCCCTCGTAAAACTGACTATCCTACCGATCCTTGACTTCGGCGATGTCATTTACAAAATAGCCTCCAACACTCTACTCAGCAAATTGGATGTAGTCTATCACAGTGCCATTCGTTTTGTCTCCAAAGCCCCATATAATACCCACCACTGTGACCTGTACGCTCTTGTTGGCTGGTCCTCACTACATATTCGTCGCCAAACCCACTGGCTCCAGGCCATCTATAAATCACTGCTAGGCAAATCCCCGCCTTATCTTAGCTCATTGGTCACCATAGCAACACCCACCCGTAGTCTGCGCTCCAGCGGGTATATCTCACTGGTCATCCCCAAAGCCAACACCTCCTTTGGCCGCAATTCCTTCCAGTTCTCTGCTGCCAATGACTGGAACAAATTGCAAAAATCTCTGAAGCTGGAGACACTTATCTCCCTCACTAACTTTAAGCATCAGTTGTCAGAGCACCTTACCGATCACTGCACCTGTACACAGCCCATCTGAAATTAGCCCGCCCAACTACCTCATCCCTATATTGTTATTTATTTTGCTCATTTGTACCCCAGTATCTCTATTTGCACATCATCTCTTGCACATCTATCATTCCAGTGTTAATACTAATTGTAATTATTTTGCACTATAGCCTATTTTATTGCCTTACCTCCATAACTTGCTAAATTTGCACACTGTATATTATATGTATTTCTGTTGTATTTTTGACTTTGTTTTGTTTTACCCCATATGTAACTCTGTGTTGTTGTTTTTATCACACTGCTTTGCTTTATCTTGGCCAGGTCGCAGTTGTAAATGAGAACTTGTTCTCAACTGGTTTACCTGGTTAAATAAAGGTGAAAAAAATAAATAAATAAAAATAAATAAAATCCTTTCTGAGATTCCTTTCCTTTTCTACTTTCCTATCTCATCTACATTTTAGTCATTTAGCAGATGCTCTTATCCTGAGCGACTTACAATAGTGAGTACATACATTTTCGTATCTTTTCGTAGGTACCTTTTCTTTCCGCCTCTCATAGCTTCCTTTCCTAATTTCCTTTCCTAGCTCCCTTTCCTCCTTTCCCAGGAGAGCTAGGAAAGGAGGAAAGGAAGCCTGTAAAGGAGGAAAGGGTTCTAGGAAAGGAGAAGAGGAAGTAAGTTATGGAAAGAAAGGGAACAAGGAAAGGAGGAAGGTGATTTAGGAAAGGGGGAAAATGATTTAGGAAAGGAGGAGAGGAAAGGAAGCTAGGAAAGGAAAGGAAGCAATACAATGAGGAAAGGAAGCTAGGATAGGAGGAAAGAGAAGAGAGTTAGGAAAGGACAGGAGGAAAGGGACCAAGGAAAGCAAAGTAGGGGAGGAGGGGAAGGAAAGGAAGCAAGGAAAGGAAGCTGGGAAATTAGGAAAGGAAAGTGCACTAGGAAAGGAGAGGAAGCCAGGGAAGTAAAGGAAGTGAGGAACGGAGGAGAGGAAAGGAAGCTAGGAAAGGATAATTTTAAGATAGGAAAGGAAAGGAAGCTAGGATATCAAACAGATGCATTTCTAAAAGTAATTGTGATATATACATTTTTATCTAATTTTCATGACAATTTAGGATGTCCTAATCTGCACAAATTGATCCGTAAAACGCAACTCACAAATATCTGAGGTCAATCACAAATATGTGGAGCAACTCACAAATGTGAGGCAACTCACAAATGTAATCCAAGTCACAAATATGTAAAATGCAGGTCACAAATGTAATCCGTGGAGTCACAAATGTTGTCACATTCACAAAAACATGTTGGGTCTGCAAAGGAAGAAATATACAGTTGGGGAAAAAAGTATTTAGTCAGCCACCAATTGTGCAAGTTCTCCCACTTAAAAAGATAAGAGAGGCCTGTAATTTTCATCATAGGTACACGTCAACTATGACAGACAAATTGAGAAAAAAAAATCTAGAAGATCACATTGTAGGATTTTTTATGAATTTATTTGCAAATTATGGTGGAAAATAAGTATTTGGTCACCTACAAACAAGCAAGATTTCTGGCTCTCACAGACCTGTAACTTCTTCTTTAAGAGGCTCCTCTGTCCTCCACTCGTTACCTGTATTAATGGCACCTGTTTGAACTTGTTATCAGTATAAAAGACACCTGTCCACAACCTCAAACAGTCACACTCCAAACTCCACTATGGCCAAGACCAAAGAGCTGTCAAAGGACACCAGAAACAAAATGGTAGACCTGCACCAGGCTGGGAAGACTGAATCTGCAATAGGTAAGCAGCCTGGTTTGAAGACATCAACTGTGGGAGCGATTATTAGGAAATGGAAGACATACAAGACCCCTGATAATCTCCCTCGATCTGGGGCTCCAGGCAAGATCTCACCCCGTGGGGTCAAAATGATCACAAGAACGGTGAGCAAAAATCCCAAAACCACACTGGGGGACCTAGTGAATGACCTGCAGAGAGCTGGGACAAAAGTAACAAAGCCTACCATCAGTAAAACACTACGCCGCCAGGAACTCAAATCCTGCAGTGCCAGACGTGTCCCCCTGCTTAAGCCAGTACATGTCCAGGCCCGTCTGAAGTTTGCTAGAGTGCATTTGGATGATCCAGAAGAGGATTGGGAGAATGTCATATGGTCAGATGAAACCAAAATATAACTTTTTGGTAAAAACTCAACTCGTCGTGTTTGGAGGACAAAGAATGCTGAGTTGCATCCAAAGAACACCATACCTACTGTGAAGCATGGGGGTGGAAACATCATGCTTTGGGGCTGTTTTTCTGCAAAGGGACCAGGACGACTGATCCGTGTAAAGGAAAGAATGAATGGGGCCATGTATCGTGAGATTTTGAGTGAAAACCTCCTTCCATCAGCAAGGGCATTGAAGATGAAACGTGGCTGGTTCTTTCAGCATGACAATGATCCCAAACACACCGCCCGGCAACGAAGGAGTGGCTTCGTAAGAAGCATTTCAAGGTCCTGGAGTGGCCTAGCCAGTCTCCAGATCTCAACCCCATAGAAAATCTTTGGAGGGAGTTGAAAGTCTGTGTTGCCCAGCGACAGCCCCAAAACATCACTGCTCTAGAGGAGATCTGCATGGAGGAATGGGCCAAAATACCAGCAACAGTGTGTGAAAACCTTGTGAAGACTTACAGAAAACGTTTGACCTGTGTCATTGCCAACAAAGGGTATATAACAAAGTATTGACAAACCAAATACTTATTTTCCACCATAATTTGCAAATAAATTCATTAGAAATCCTACAATGTGATTTTCTGGAATTCTTTTCTAATTTTGTCTGTCATAGTTGACGTGTACCTATGATGAAAATTACAGGCCTCTCTCATCTTTTTAAGTGATGAGAACTTGCACAATTTTTGGCTGACTAAATACTTTTCTTCCCCACTGTATTTATAAAATGTGTTGTGTTAATGCGAAAGAACCTGTCGGGCATTTATTTGCTAATCATCATTTGTTTTTGTTAACGATTACTCATTTACTTTTGGATCATGACATATGTTTGTGAAACTGTATAGGTATAGAACAGACTGTGATTTTTATTTAAAAGTTGCATTCTGTATTTTCTAAAAATATATACAGTGCATTCGGAAAGTATTCAGACCCGTTGACCTTTTCCACATTTTGTTACGTTACAGCTTTATTCTAAAATTGATTGAATTATTTTTTTCCCTCATCAGTCTACACACAATACCCCATAATGACAAAGCAAAAAGAGGTTTTTGGAAATTTTTGCAAATGTATTAAAAATAAAAAACAGAAATACCTTACTTACATAAGTATTCAGACCCTTTGCTATGAGACTCGAAATTGAGCTCAGGTGCATCCTGTTTCCATTGATCAATCATGTTTCTAAAACTTGATTGGAGTCCACCTGTGGTAAATTCAATTGAATGGACATGATTCTTATCCAGAGCGACTTACAAATTGGTGCATTCACCTTATAGCCAGTGGGATAACCACTTTACAATTATTATTATTTTTTTATTATTTTTTTGGGGGGGTGGGGTAAGGGGGGGGGTTAGAATGATTACTTTATCCTATCCCAGGTGTTCCTTAAAGAGGTGGGGTTTCAAATGTCTCCGGAAAGGCGGCACACACCTGTCTATATAAGGTCCCACAGTTGACAGTGCATGTCAGAGCAAAAACCAACCCATGAGGTTGAAGGAATTGTCCGTAGAGTGGTGAGACAGGATTGTGTTGAGGCACAGATCTGGGGAAGGGTACCAAAACACAGTGGCCTCCATCATTCTTAAATGGAAGAAGTTTGGAACAACCAAGACTCTTCGTAGAGCTGGCCGCCTGGCCAAACTGAGCAATCGGGGGAGAAGGGCCTTGGTCAGGGAGGTAACCAAGAACCCGATGGCCACTCTGACAGATCTCCAGAGTTCCTCTGTGAAGATGGAAGAACAACCATCTCTGCAGCACTCCACCACTCAGGCCTTTATGGTAGAGTGGCCAGACGGAAGCCACACCTCAGTAAAAGGCACATGACAGCCCGCTTGGAGTTTGCCAAAAGGCACCTAAAGGACTCAGACCATGAGAAACAAGATTATCTGGTCTGATGAAACCAAGATTGAACATCTTTTGCCTGAATGCCAAGCGTCATGTCTGGAGGAAACTTGGCACCATCCCTCCGGTGAAGCATGGAGGTGGCAGCATCATGCTGTGGGGATGTTTTTCAGCGGCAGGGACTGGGAGACTAGTCAGGATTGAGGGAAAGATGAACTTAGCAAAGTACAGAGAGATCCTTGATGAAAACCTGCTCCACAGCGCTCAGGACCTCAGACTGGGGCGAAGGTTCACCTTCTAACAGGACAATGACCCTAAGCACACAGCCAAGACAACACAGGAGTGGCTTCAGGACAAGTCTCTGAATGTCCTTGAATGGCCCAGCCAGAGCTCGGACTTGAACCCGATCGAACATCTCTGGAGAGACCAAAAAATAGCTGTGCAGCGACGCTCCTCATCCAACCTGACAGAGCTTGAGGGGATCTGCAGAGAAGAATGGGATAAACTCCCCAAATACAGATGTGTCAAGCTTGTAGCGTCATACCCAAGAAGACTCAAGGCTGTATTCGCTGCCAAAGGTGCTTCAACAAAGTACTGAGTAAAGAATCGGAATAATTTTGTAACTGTGATATTTCAGTTATTTTGTGTACAAAGTTGTTTACATCCCTGTTAGTGAGCATTTCTCATTTGCCAAGATAATCCAGCCACCTGACAGGTGTGGCATATCAAGAAGCTGATTAAACAGCAGGATCATTACACAGGTGCACCTTGTGCTGGGGACAATAAAAGTCCACTCTAAAATGTGCAGTTCTGTCACACAACACAATGCCACAGATGTCTCAAGTTTTGAGGGAGCGTGCAATTGGCATGCAGACTGCAGGAATGTCCAACATAGCTATTGACAAAGAATTGAATGTTAATTTCTCTACGATAAGCTGCCTCCAACATCGTTTTAGAGAATTTGGCAGTACATCCAACCGCCCTCACAACCGCAGACCACTTGTAACCACGCCAGCCCAGGACCTCCACATCCGGCTTCTTCACCTCATGACCCCACAAAACCTTCTCACTGCGCTAGCTCACCCAACCTGTGTTGATTGACAGTTTGCTGGTCCAATCAGAGGGCAGATTGTGCGTTTCACTAGCCAATCTGTTTTCTATCTCTGGCTGCCTGGAGAGTGCCTGTGCCACAATATGAGTGACAAAACGTTACAAAACTTGGCCAGATAATTTCAAGTCATCAGTCTCAAGTCAAAGTCGAGTCCAGAGTCTTAAGGCTCCAAGTTGAACTCAAGTCTCAAATTATTTTATTTTCTATCAAGTCGAGTCTCAAGTCATCAAATTTGTGACTCAAGTCCAAGTCATGTGACTCGTGTCCACACCTCTGGTATCCCTTGTCAACTCTTATACTGTATCCCTTCAGTATCACTTGTCCACTCTTATACTGTATCCCTTCAGTATCACTTGTCCACTCTTATACTGTATCCCTTCAGTATCACTTGTCAACTCTTATAACCTATTATGATCTATAAGGAGGCTGCATCAGAATCCTAGTTATCATAAAATGACCAAACCTATCACATTCCAATCTGCCATGGTTAGGGTCAGCAGCAGGAAGTTAATGAGAACTATGGGGGAAGCTAAGGTCACTACAAATGTTTATGTAGAAAGAGGAGCAGGCAGCACAGTGTGTCACATAGTTGAGTGGGTCAAAACATCCTCAATTATATAATTCTAAATTATTATAGAATGCTGCAAAAGTGCAGACATAACCAAACAAGAGCTTTAGTAAACATTGTTGGCACACAATGTATCAAACTGACAAAGAGGGTTCAGAGGGTTTATGGAAACAATTTTTCTGCTCCTTGAAAATGAGCTTGTTCGAGTTGTCAGGCTAATGCAGCCAACTGTAGAGAAAAGTCGACGAGTGAACTCTGGGGGCGGTGCTTCTGCGACAGCCGAAAGTCGGACACTGTTGTGGTTTTCCTACAGCAATTCTCAGATGCAGGGCAGTGTCAACATAGTTGCAATATAAAGGTTTTTCTTTACTATGTCAAAAGAAACATCTCTAATCCCACACCACACACTCACAAACTGAAATCATATGTGTAGGCTACATTGTACAATCAATTGGTGAGAGGTCTCAAATATATTTCATTTGTATATATACACTGTATACATGACTAGAATGGCGCCGGAAGATTTTTTCTTTAACGAGTCGGATGCGAAGGATTTTCTTCAGACACCCGACAAGGCCCAAATCCCCGTCATTTGCAGGAGAAAGAGACTGAGATATCGGAGATGTTGGTCAAGGTGCCTTGTAAGGATCCGACGGTGAGTGGTAATCGGCCTCTACCATCAGTCCTATTAGCCAACGTACAATCATTGGATAACAAAATAGACAAACTACAATCACTGATATGCTACCAACAGGACATTAAAAACTGTAATATCTTATGTTTCACCGAGTCATGGCTGAACGACGACATGGATAACATACAGCTGGCGGGATATACGCTACATCGGCAGGATAGAACGGCTGACTCCGGTAAGACAAGGGGTGGCGGTCTGTGTATATTTGTAAACAACAGCTGGTGCAAGAAATCTAATATTAAGGAAGTCTCGAGGTTTTGCTCGCCTGAGGTAGAGTATCTCATGATAAGCTGTAGACCACACTATTTACCAAGAGAGTTTTCATCTATATTTTTCGTAGCTGTCTATTTACCACCACAAACCGATGCTGGCACTAAGACCGCACTCAATTAGCTGTATAAGGCCATCAGCAAAATGAAAACGCTCATCCAGAGGCGGCGCTCCTAGTGGCCGGGGACTTTAATGCAGGGAAACTTAAATCCGTTTTACCTAATTTCTACCAGCATGTTAAATGTGCAACCAAAAACTCTAGACCACCTTTACTACACACACACAGAGACGCATACAAAGCTCTCCCTCGCCCTCCATTTGGCAAATCTGACCATAATTATATCCTCCTGATTCCTGCTTACAAGCAAAAATTAAAGCAGGAAGCACCAGTGACTCGTCAATAAAGAAGTGGTCAGAGGATGCAGATGCTAAGCTACAGGACTGTTTTACTAGCACAGACTGGAATAAGTTCCGGGATTCTTCCGATGGAATTGAGGAGTACACCACATCAGTCACTGGCTTTATCAATAAGTGCATCGATGATGTCGTCCCCACAGTGACCGTACGTACATACCCCAACCAGAAGCCATGAATTACAGGCAACATCCGCACTGAGTTAAAGGGTAGAGCTGCCGCTTTCAAGGAGCGGAACTCTAACCCGGACGCTTATAAGAAATCCTGCTATGCCCCCTGACGAACCATCAAACAGGCAAAGCGTCAATACAGGACTAACATTGAATCGTACTACACCGGCTCCGACGCTCGTCGGATGTGGCAGGGCTTGCAAACTATTAGAGACTACAAAGGGAAGCACAGCCGCGAGCTGCCCAGTGACACGAACCTACCAGACGAGCTAAACTACTTCTATGCTCGCTTCGAGGCAAGCAACACTGAAGCATGCATGAGAGCATCAGCTGTTCCGGACAACTGTGTGATCACGCTCTCCGTAGCCGATGTGAGTAAGACCTTTAAACAGGTCAACATTCACAAAGCCGCACGTTCCAGACGGATTACCAGGACGTGTACTCTGAGCATGCAATGACCAACTGGCAAGTGTCTTCACTGACATTTTCAACATGTCCCTGACTGAGTCTGTAATACCAACATGTTTCAAGCAGACCACCATAGTCCCTGTGCCCAAGAACACTAAGGTAACCTGCCTAAATGGCTACCAACCCGTAGCACTCACGTCTGTAGCCATGAAGTGCTTTGAAAGGCTAGTCGTGGCTCACATCAACACTATTATCCCAGAAACCCTAGACCCACTCCAATTTGCATACCGCCCCAACAGATCCACAGATGATGCAATCTCTATTGCACTCCACACTGTCCTTTCCCACCTGGACAAATGGAACACCTATGTGAGAATGCTATTCATTGGCTACAGTTCAGCGTTCAACACCATAGTGCCCTCAAAGCTCATCACCAAGCTAAGGACCGTGGGACTAAACACCACCCTCTGCAACTGGATCCTGGACTTCCTGACGGGCCACCCCCAGGTGGTAAGGCAGGTAACAACACATCTGCCACGCTGATTCTCAACACAGGGGCCCCTCAGGGGTGCGTGCTCAGTCCCCTCCTGTACTCCCTGTTCACCCATGACTGCATAGCCAGGCACGACTCCAACACCATCATTAAGTTTGCCGACGACACAACAGTGGTAGGCCTGATCACCGACAATGATGAGACAGCCTATAGGGAGGACGTCAGAGACCTGGCCGTGTGGTGCCAGGATAACAACCTCTCCCTCAACGTGTTCAAGACAAAGGAGATGATTGTGGACTACAGGAAAAAGAGGACCGAGCACGCCCCCATTCGCATCGACGGGGCTGTAGTAGAGCAGGTTGAGAACTTCAAGTTCCTTGGTGTCCACATCACCAAGATTTGGCATGGGCCCTCAGATCCTCAAAAATGTATTTCAGCTGCACCATCGAGAGCATCCTGACTGGTTGCATCACTGCCTGGTATGGCAACTGCTCTGCCTCCGACCGCAAGGCACTACAGAGGGTAGTGCATACGGCCCAGTACATCACTGGGGCCAAGCTTCCTGCCATCCAGGACCTCTATACCAGGCGGTGTCAGAGGAAGACCCTAAAAATGGTCAAAGACTCCTGCCACCCTAGTCATAGACTGTTCTCTCTGCTGTCTCGTCATTGTTGGTAATCAGGCCTACTACTGTTGTGGCGTCTGCAAACTTGATGATTGAGTTGGAGGTGTGCTTGGCCACGCAATCATGGGTGAACTGGGAGTACAGGAGGGGGCTGAGCACGCACCCTTGTGGGGCCCCTATGTTGAGGATCAGCGAAGTGGAGGTGTTGTTTCCTACCTTCACCACCTGGGGGCGGCCCGTCAGGAAGTCCAGGACCCAGTTGCACAGGGCGGGGTTCAGACCCAGGGCCATGAGCTTAATGATGAACTTGCAGAGTACTCTGGTGTTGAAGGCAACAGGTGGGTCTAATCCTGAATGCTGATTGGTAAAAAAAAACGCATTCCAGCCGGTGTCTATACCACATGTTACCACCGGCTAAATCTATGACGTTAAAATGCCTATTTACTCTGTTCCATCTGACTACGCAATCCACTGTCTCATTAGCCCAACCAGGCAATTTATAAACTTGATCTCCACTATAAAAAGCATCTAGACATTATTTTGCATTTCTTTTAGACTAACATTTAGTTTTCAACAGCTGATATTTGTACCTTGCTATAAACCTGGCTGTCTCGCTTTCCGGCATTTGCAACATTGTTTCAATATTCAAATTTGATCTCCAGCTGTCCCATAGTAATGCACGTGCCAGGAGTCGGGATGAGACAGACAGGCAGACAGCCTTTCTCAGCCAGTCGAAATCATGAATCAGCTGGCATTATTTTTATGTAAATACTAAGAAATGTCAATTGAAAAAAGGTGAAACGAAACAGTGCAACTAGTTTGCAGTCTTTCCAGCTTCAGTTTGAAGTGATTGTGTTAACTGTGTTCTTGACTAGCTCTTCTGAACAACAGTGTGTCCTGACGAGTGAGCACATTTTCTATGCCAGGCAAAATCGCGCCTCATTAGCTCATTGTTATGGATGTATCCAAATAAATGTCACTAGAAAACAGCTTAAGCAAATGCAAATGCAGCTCCTTTGCTGTTATTCTGGCTGCACTTTTTGACGTGACTTTAAGTTAGCCTTAGTTGGCTAGCTAGCAAGAATGGGATAAGAACGTTGTCAGACAGTATGGCAATGGAACATTTAGAACGAACGCGAGTCCATGGATACAGAACAAAAAGTCTGAACGACTGGGTCTTGTCTCTGGCAACCGAACCAATAGAATGAAAAACCAGCCGTCTTGGGGAGCAACCCTAGATTTGTGTCAGGACTATATCTTGTGGAAGGATGATATAGTATGAATAAATTCATTCAAATAACTTTTAAAATGAAAATATGTCAATCATTATTTGAATATGTTGGTAACCTGTTGTATAAAAGTGATAATGCCCTTTAAGCCGGTGTTTGGAGGATATACTGTATTGGCACAACACCCATGCCAATATATCCCCCAAACACCGGCTTCTCGGGCATTATCACTTAAATAATATTCTTCCTATTATATAATATTCTGTTCTATTCTGTTCTATGATATAATATTATGTTCTATTCTGTTCTGTTCTATGCGGTTTTATTCTGTTAATTATATAATGTTCTGTTTATTCTGTTATATTCTATTCTTTTCTGTTCTATTCTATGATATGATATTCTGTTCTATTCTGTTCTATTCTATTCTGTTATATGATATAATAATAGGTTCTATTCTGTTCTATTCTATTCTGTCCTATGATATAATTTTCTGTTCTATTTTGTTTTAGTCTGTTGTATTCTGTTCTGTTTTATTATATAATATTCTGTTCTATTCTGTTCTAATCTATTCTGTTCTAGTCTGTTCTATTCTGTTCTATTCTGTTCTGTTCTATTATATTCTGTTCTATTCTGTTTTATTCTATACTATTCTGTTCTATTCTATTCTGTTTTATTCTGTTCTATTCTGTTTTATTCTGTTCTATTCTATATTATATTATTCTGTTCTATTCTGTTCTATTCTATTCTATACTATTCTATACTATTCTGTTCTATTCTGTTTCTATTCTGTTCCATATTCTGTTTTATTCTATTCTGTTCTATGATGTCATATTCTGTTCTAGTCTGTTCTGTTCTATTCTGTTCTATTCTATTTTGTTGTATTCTGGTCTGTTTTAGTATATAATATTCTGTTCTATTCTGTTCTATTCTATTCTGTTCTATTCTGTTCTATTCTGTTCTATTCTATTCTGTTTTATTATATTCTATTCTGTTCTATTATATAATATAATATAATATTCTGTTCTATTCTATTATGTTCTATTTTGTTCTATTCTATTATGTTATATTCTATTATATTCAGTTCTATTCTGTTTTATTATATTCTATTCTGTTCTATTATATAATATAATATAATATTCTGTTATGTTCTATTCTATTCTGTTCTATTGTATTCTGTTCTATTCTGTTCTATTCTGTTATATTCTAGTCTATTCTATTATGTGACATTCTGTTCTATTCTATTCTGTTCTATTATATTCTGTTCTACTCTATTATTTTATATTCTATTCCGTTCTATTCTATGATATTCTGTTTTATTCTGTTCTATTATATTCTATTCTGTTCTATTCTGTTATTTTCTGTTATATTCTGTTTTATTCTGTTCTATCCTGTTCAATCAATCAATCAATCAATTTTATTTTATATAGCCCTTCTTACATCAGCTAATATCTCGAAGTGCTGTACAGAAACCCAGCCTAAAACCCCAAACAGCTAGTAATGCAGGTGTAGAAGCACGGTGGCTAGGAAAAACTCCCTAGAAAGGCGAAAGCCTAGGAAGAAACCTAGAGAGGAACCAGGCTATGAGGGGTGGCCAGTCCTCTTCTGGCTGTGCCGGGTGGAGATTATAACAGAACCATGCCAAGATGTTCAAAAATTTTCATAAGTGACAAGCATGGTCAAATAATAATCAGGAATAAATCTCAGTTGGCTTTTCATAGCCGATCATTAAGAGTTGAAAACAGCAGGTCTGGGACAGGTAGGGGTTCCATAACCGCAGGCAGAACAGTTGAAACTGGAATAGCAGCAAGGCCAGGCGGACTGGGGACAGCAAGGAGTCACCACGGCCGGTAGTCCCGACGTATGGTCCTAGGGCTCAGGTCTCTCAGTTGGCTTTTCATAGCCGATCATTAAAGAGTTGAAAACAGCAGGTCTGGGACAGGTAGGGGTTTCGTAGCCGCAGGCAGAACAGTTGAAACTGGAATAGCAGCAAGGCCAGGCGGACTGGGGACAGCAAGGTGTCATCATGCCCGGTAGTCCTGACGTATGGTCCTAGGGCTCAGGTTCTCAGAGAGAAAATGCTCTATTTTCCGGCTACCCGGATAAAGCACTAAATAAACTTCAGTTAGTGCTAAATACGGCTGCTAGAATCCTGACTAGAACCAAGAAATTTGATCATATTACTCCAGTGCTAGCTTCCCTACACTGGCTTCCTGTTAAGGCAAGGGCTGATTTCAAGGTTTTACTGTTAACCTATAAAGCGTTACATGGGCTTGCTCCTACCTATCTTTCCGAGTTGGTCCTGCCGTACATACCAATACGTACGCTACGGTCACAAGACGCAGGCCTCCTAATTGTCCCTAGAATTTCTAAGCAAACAGCGGGAGGCAGGGCTTTCTCCTATAGATCTCCATTTTTATGGAACAGTCTGCCTACCCATGTGAGAGACGCAGACTCGGTCTCAACCTTTAAGTCTTTACTGAAGACTTATCTCTTCAGTAGGTCATATGATTGAGTGTAGTCTGGCCCAGGAGTGTGAAGGTGAACGGAAAGGCTGGAGCAACGAACAGCCCTTGCTGTCTCTGCCGGGCCGGTTCCCCTCTCCACTGGGGTTCTCTGCCTCTAACCCTGTTGCAGGGGCTGAGTCACTGGCTTGCTGGTGCTCTTTCATGCCGTCCCTGGGAGGGGTGCGTCACTTGAGTGGGTTGAGTTACTGACGTGATCTTCCTGTCTGGGTTGGCGCCCCCCCTTGGTTTGTGCTGTGGTGGAGACCTCTGTGGGCTATACTCGGCCTTGTCTCAGGATTGTAAGTTGGTGGTTGGGGATATCCCTCTAGTGGTGCGGGGGCTGTGCTTTGGCGGAGTGGGTGGGGTTATATCCTTCCTGTTTGGCCCTGTCCGGGGGTTTCTTCGGATGGGGCCACAGTGTCTCCGGACCGCTCCTGTCTCAGCCTCCAGTATTTATGCTGCAGTAGTTTATGTGTCGGGGGGCTGGGGTTAGTTGGTTATACCTGGAGTACTTCTCCTGTCTTATCCAGTGTCCTGTGTGAATTTAAGTATGCTCTCTCTAATTCTATTCCATTCTGTTCTATTTTATTCTGTTCTATTATATAATATTCTGTTCTATTCTGTTCTGTTCTATTCTATTGTATTCGGTTCTATTCTATTCTATCCTGTTCTAATCTATTCTGTTCTATTCTGTTCTATTCTGTTCTATTCTGTTCTCTTCTATTCTATTTCTCTCTGTTGTTTCTCTATTGGATGACTCAGTTGTCTCTGACAGACAGACACGTGTCTGCATGTGTAGTGGGTTGACATCAGAGAGGAAGTGGAAACAAGGTAATCTGATCTGATTCACTTAAACAGACGATCAGTCTGTTTCACCTTAACATCTTGAAATAGCTCTGTTGAAGTTCCACATTGTGTTGCACAGACAGCTGAGAACTGTTATACGTGGATGTCGTTGTCGCTTTTGGTCTGTTTTGCTATAGTTTACAATTGTAGAATGTGGGGCTATTTCTAAGGATTAGTCACTATAGTTAGTAACTGATTCATTAGTTTTTTCCAGAGGTACATTTGTTTTCATTTTTCATTTGGCTGTAATCGCTATTGCTGTTCTGTCTCAGTTTCATCATGGTGGTATAGCCATAGCTGTAGTTCTATCTATTCTCTCAGTGAAATCCTTTTCAGATTACTTCACACTACTAGTACATCAGCCACCCATCTGGTGAAAGATTGAACTGCACCCTGCTTAGAGTGACTATCTCATGAAGCTGGTTGAGAGAAGGCCAAGAGTGTGCAAAGCTGTCATCAAGGCAAAGGGTAGCTATTTGAAGAATCTCAAATACAAATATTTGTTTAACATATGTGTTATTTCATAGTTTTGATGTCTTCACTATTATTCTACAATGTAAAAAAATTTAAAAATAAAGAAAAACCCTTGAATGAGTAGGTGTCCAAACTTTTGACTGGTAGTGTATATAATCTTAATTCATTCCTTGCTTATATTTGTGTGTATTGGGTATATGTTGTTAAATTGTTAGATATTACTTGTTAGATATTACTGAACTGTCGGAGCTAGAAGCAAAAGCATTTCACTACACCCGCAATAACATATGCTAAACTTGTGTATGTGACCAATACAATTTGATTTGATTTGATTATCAGTTTGTAATTATTTTCTCCACTGACAATTATAGGAATGATCAATAGATTCATAGTTACTGTCAAAAAATATTAATATATTTACTTCAGTTACATTTCAATCCACACTCGCTTGTGTAAGTAGTCTAGTTTAATGTTTTTATTCAATCTCATATGTAGATTAAACAGTGTGAGTTTAATGATTTGGTCCAACAATGTCGTTTTGATTCTTGTTATTTTTTTCAGGCTGTGATGATATAGGCTACAGGACTGCTCTAGAACTCCTGTCCCAGTCAGGTACGCTAGCGGAAGCCTTGTGGGCATTGGGCCCCAGAAGCTGACTCCGTCCCCTCACACCTCCATGTGAGGGGTCAGACTGTGGCTTAGGCCCAGGCTCCCTGGCTGACCCAGATGGCAGAGAGAGGGACACAGAGGTAGTATTGGGAGCAGAGGCCGGCAGAGGCTCTGCTGTTACACAGGTGGGGCTGGAGGCCAGCCTGTATTGTGTGCTCACAGGCCTACGGGCTCAAAATACGCCCTCCCTCCCTCTGCCATCAGCTGTCCGTCTGCTCAGGGGGAGCTCAACCTGTCACACAGCACAGGGGCTAAGAGTGTTCCTCCCTGCCCACACATACACACACACACAGACACACACAGACACACACACAGCACACACACACACAAGAACATGCAAACACATGAACATGCTGACACACAGTTATACACACACATACTCAGGACCGTAACTACATATGAGGACAATTTTGGGGAATTTTTTTGGGAACTCAGTCGGGGTCTCAACTTACTCTTGAGAGTTAGAATAGTAGAATACATAAGGTGACATTTCTAAACTTGGTTGTGCATCAGCAGTTTTCCTCTTGTTATATGTCACTCACTGACAGTCACTCAATTAGCCCATGTCAGTTACATTTTTTAGATTGGTAAATTAGTCTAGCCAGCTATCTAAACTTGTAGTAATCATGGCCGAATTACCGACTGGGCAGGCAGGGCATGTGCTCAGGGGCCCTGAGCTCCAGGGGGCCCCCATTGATTTTGTTAGTCACTCTCATTCAGATATCATATTAACATTTAATTTAATTTTAATTAAGGCATAGATACATTTTTCAACCATTTTCTCTCCTAAATATTAGGAATAAGCAAATACTTTGATTTCTGGTTAAAAAGATGGAAAAGGGGTTTTAGAAAACATCTACCAGAAAAACTATTAAAAGGTATCAGAAATACATCAAAACACTATGGTGTAAAGACAACTAATATTTATTTGCCTTGTGTAAGTTTGAAACATTGCCTTGTGTCTTGTAATTCATCTACCAAAAACCCACATACTGTATCGTGAAGATGTTTTCTAATTTCTCTCCATCATGAGGGAGAATAATGAAAGTTCACACAAGTAACAAGTAAAGGTAGACCTATCAATTAGTTATAGTGTTTTTACTGATATCAATTTTGTTTATGAATTATTAAGTGATTAAAACTAGAAATACTGCTACCAGTTACCAAACTGGCCTTGATTTCAACGTCCACAGACGTCGTTTTCTGGTACCTCCAGACAGGCTTTAATTTCAATGTCCATAGATGTTGATTTTTGGTCCGGTCCCGCCTTGATTTGACCCAAACGTAGACATCCATGATTGGTTCAGATTTGGTCCAGTTGGGACCAAATCTGAAACAATCATAGACGTCTATGTTTCACGAGTTTGGAGAGCATGGTACACTACAGTATAGTACAGTACAGTACTAGTTCAGTACAGTACTGTACAGTGGTGTAGAATAAAGTAGAGTTCAGTACAGTATAGAAAAGTAGAGTATAGTTCAGTAGAGTACAGAGTAGAGTACACTAGAGTTGAGTACACCATAATCTACTCTACTGTACTGTACTCTACTGTACTGTACTGAACGCTACTCTACTCTAATGTGCTGTACTGAATGCTACTGTACTCTACTCTACTCTACTGTACTCTACTGAACTCTACTTTACTGTTCTGTTTTGTACTGTACTCTACTCTACTGTACTCTACTCTACTTTACTGTACTGTACTGTAGTATACTCTACTGTACTCTACTCTACTGTACTCTACTGTACTCTACTGTGCTGTACTATACTCTACTCTACTCTACTGTGCTCTGCTGTACTGTACTTTACTCTACTGTTCTGTACTCTACTGTACTGTACTGTACTCTACTCTACTGTACTGTACTCTACTGTACTCTACTCTACTGTTCTGTACTCTACTTTACTCTACTGTACTCTACTCTATTCTACTGTACTCTACTCTACTGTTCTGTACTCTACTTTACTCTACTCTACTGTTCTGTACTCTACTTTACTCTACTGTACTCGACTGTTCTGTACTCTACTCTACTCTACTTTACTCTACTGCACTCTACTCTATTCTACTGTACTCTACTCTACTGTTCTGTACTCTACTTTACTCTACTGTACTCTACTTTACTCTACTGTACTCTACTTTACTCTACTGTACTCTACTGCTCTGTACTCTACTCTACTCTACTGTACTCTACTGTATTGTGGAATTGCCCAACACTTTATTTTGATGCTCATCTTGCCATCTATCACTTTGGGGCCACATTTATCACTTAAATGCTGTTGTCAGCTGACCCAGAATGGACAATTCTGACCCTATTTTCTCCCCTCTGAAAAGGTCTGTCATACCTTTGACTGTGGCTACAGCTGCTCTGTTCTCTCTCCTGTGCCCCTCTGCCTGTCTGTCTGCAGCTGTCCCCATTTTCACCGGGTCTCTCTCTCCCTCCCTCCATCCAGACCCACATGGGCCCCAGTGACCACTCAATTGGACAGACATGAAAGGGCTGAGAGGTAGAGCTTCCCTGGGCATGGCAGGGCTGGGGCCCCTTAGCTGGCAGACCGTCTGAGCCACAGCTCTGCTGTTGTTGTGGAATGTTGAGGGGTTCAGCTGGCAGAGTGCCCTCTCATCCACAGGGAAACGGGGGTCCAGGTTGGTGAGAGCAAAGTGGGCACAGCAGGCCAGAGGTCATCATTGGGCATCGTCCCAGTGTGCCGGGACACTGGCGTGGCAATGGGACGGCAGAGTGTGCGTCTGTCAAGGCTGGGTTGGAGGTAGAGAGAAGAACCATGCTTTAACGAACAGACAGCACCTGGACAATTTCACCTTAACATGTTTTCCCTCATAGAATATGGAATGTATAGCTTTTATTACTATCAAATGGTTAACTAGTTATTTTCTGAAACATTGAGTACTTCTCTCAGAATACCAGCTCTTGAGGTTCTTTAGCTGTGTTTTGATCCCAACCTAGGATGCAAATACCTCCTATTAATCAAAGTGCTGTTGGGTTACACAGGCCACGTGTACATAAGGGTGGGCTACAACATTTACGATTGTTAAATATACTGAACAAAAATACAAACGCAACATGTAAAGTGTTGGTCCCATGTTTCATGAGCTGAAATAAAAGATCCCAGAAATGTTCCATATGCACAAAAAGCTTATTTCTCTCATATTTTGTGCACAAATGTGTTTATATCCCTGTTAGTGAGCATTTCTCCAAGGTAATCAATCCACCTGATAGGTGTGGCATATCAAGAAGCTGATTAAACAGCATGATCATTACACAGGTGCACCTTGTGCTGGGGACAATAAAAAGCCACTCTAAAAGGTGCAGTTTTGTCACACAACACAATGCCACAGATGTCTCAAGTTTTGAGGGAGCGTCCAATTGGCATGTTGACAGCATGAATGTCCACCAGAGCTGTTGCCAGATAATTGAATGTTAATTTCTCTACCATAAGCCACCTTCAATGTCGTTTTAGAGAATTTGGCAGTACGTCCAACCGGACTCTCAACCGCAGACCACGTGTAACCACTCCAGCCCAGGACCTCCACATCCGGTTTCTTCACCTGCGGGATGGTCTGAGACCAGCCATCCAGACAGCTGATGAAACTGTGGGTTTGCACAACCGAAGGATTTCTGCACAAACTGTCAGAAACCGTCTCAGGGAAGCTCATCTGAGTGCTCGTCGTCCTCACCAGGGTCTTTACCTGACTGCAGTTTGGCGTCGTAACCGACTTCCGTGGGCAAATGCTCACCTTCGATGGTCACTGTCACGCTGGAGAAGTATGCTCTTCATGGATGAATCCCGGTTTCAACTGTACCGTGCGTCGTGTGGGCGAGCGGTTTGCTGATGTCAGCATTGTGAACAGAGTGCCCCATGGTGGCGGTGGGGTTATGGTATGGGCAGGCATAAGCTATGGACAACGAACACAATTGCATTATCTCGATGGCAATTTGAATGCACAGAGATACAGTTCTTCCATGGCATGCATACTCACCATACATGTCACCCATTCAGCATTTTTGGGATGCTCTGGTTCGACATGTACGGCAGCGTGTTCCAGTTCCCGCCAATATCCAGCGACTTCACACAGCAATTGAAGAGGAATGGGACAACAAATCCACAGACCACAATCAACAGCCTGATCAACTCTCTGCGAAGGAGATGTGTCGCGCTGCATGAGGCAAATGGTGGTCAAACCAGATACTGACTGGTTTTCTGTTCCACGCCCCTACTTTTTTTTAAAGATATTTGTGACCAACAGATGCATATCTTTATTCCCAGTCATATGAAATCCATAGATTAGGGCCTAATGAATTTATTTCAATTGACTGATTTCCTTATATGAACTGTAACTCAGTAAAATCTTTGAAATCATTGCATGTTGCGTTTATATATTTGTTCAGTGTATGTACTGTATAATATATATGGGTAAAGCAGGGATTTGGTTCTGTCCACTTGTGACAATTCAAGTACACAATAACTATCTAACGGACAGGACACAATGTGTGCTTACTGACGGTTTCAAATCTAGTTTCCTCAATATTACAAAAGGTGTGCGACAGAGGTCGATTTTGGGCCCTGTTCTCTTCACTATTTATATAAATAATATTGGTCTATCTGTTAAAACCTGTAACATTCATTTCTCGGATGATAGTTATTTACTCCTGTGTCCCCTCAGTACAGCAGGCCATTCATGACCTTCAGCATGGTTTTGACTCAATCCAAAAATCGCTTACTGATCTCAGTGCTAAATACTAATAAAACCAAGTTTATGTTGTTCTCTAGGTCTCGTAATATTGACCCTGAGGACCTACATATTTGCACATGGAAGGGAACCCAAATTGAGCACGTTCCCCATTATCAGTACTTGGGTATTTGGATTGACAATAAGCTCTCCTTTAAAACACACATTGAAAAAGTGACAAAAAAGTTGAGAATTAAGCTTGGTTTCTTTTATGGAAATAAATCCTGCCTCACTTTTGGAAAGTAGAAGAAAGATTGTTCAAGCAGCGCTTCTCCCAATATTTGATTATATGGTGATATAATCTACATGCATATGGCAGCCTCTGTTTAAAAACCTTTAGATTCATCATTCAGCACTGCGTTTTATCACTGGGGACAATATTCGTACACATCACTGCATTTTGTATAGTTCTGTTGGCTGGGTGTCTCTGACTAGGTGTGTGTGAGGTGTGAGTCTGTGCTGTATGTGACAGGGAGATTTCTGGCCTGAGCCAGAAACAGAAGTGTTCAGGTCTCCGCTGCAGAGTGGCTCTATTCCTTTTCAAGCTGTCCCTGTCCTCCTGCATCCCCCTGCTCTCCCTAAGGCCAGCCCAATCTGGCCTTCACAGGTTGGGTCTGACTGCAGCTGCAGCCCCCTCTCCTCCATTCTGCCCTCAGTTTAGTTCCACTTTGGAAAGGTTCAAATACTTACTATGACAACTGTATATGCTGCAGATTGGCACAATATGATTTTGGGGAGCCACCCATCAGTGAAAGATAGATGTGGAGAGCTGTGTATCCCTAAACTACAACCAATCTTAATATACTATATCAGCGATGTTATCTAATGTCCATCTACAGAGTTAGTGCCAGACACAGTCAGTGGTTCGATTTCTCTGCCTCTGGCCAATGCAGCTGCTACCTGAAGCATTTGGAATGTCATTCTATCATCCCAAACATCCTGAGGCAGCAGGCTGCTGTGTGCTCTCACATGACTCCTGTTTCCACCGCTTTCAGCTGCATGCTGTCGTGCTGCTGGGTGCCATCGAATCTCATCTCAAGTTGGTCCTCTAGTCAATGGTGCAGCGTCTGGGAGCCAAGCCATGTGTCAAGGTGCTACCTGGGTGATGGCAGGCATAGGAAGAGAATGAAGATACATCAACTGGATGAGACTTCCTCTACACTACCACACACAGCTGGAACGCCCCAGTCCTTCAGCACCGCCCCTCTTACTTTAATGTTAATCCTTCAGTTATGGGAGCTTGATGCAGAGCTAAACAATGCTATGATACTGAGAACAGAGTCAAACATCAGACCAGTATTGTGTGTGAGGTTTTTGCACCCCATCTCGGAAAGTTGGTATGTCCACACCACTGCTTTTTGTAATGACACAACTGGCTCTGACCATACCATCTTTCGTGGACATTTTTTATAGGGCACGTGTCCGCCACACCTGGCAGAGCACAATGAACAGATGCCACTCTTTGGGGACATGTGGGGGGCCACTAGTTGCCTGGTTCTTCCAGCTGCCTCAGCACCGCTGAGGAACCTCCCCTACTGGGCAATACTGGTTGAATTAACGTTGTTTCCACGTCATTTCAACCAACAAAATCAATGTGATGACGTTGAATCAAAGTGGAAAACTGATTGGATTTGCTAAAAGTCATTAACGTAAGGGCACTTCGTCATTTTTTTACCAAACTTTTAACCTAAGTCCAATGACATTGTGATTTTTTTAGTTGATTTCACGTTGAATTCAAGTTAGTTAACAAATCAACCAAATGAAAATCAAAACTAGACGTTGAACTGATGTCTGTGCCCAGTGGAGAATCCGTCTGCTAAGTCAACATGACTGAATGAGACTTCCTCTACACTAACACGCACAGCTGGAACGCCCCAGTCCTTCACATCCTCCTGTATTATCCTCTGTTGAGTTTTGGGAACATTGTTGACTTTGTGGTTCCGGTGGGGCCATCATGACCTGTCACTGGGGAATAGTGGCTGTGATGCACACATCTCGACATCCAGACTGTGTTTGGTTTTCAACAGCTGGATAACATCCGTTCCTCCCACCACCACCACTCCCCTCTCGGGTGGTTCTGTCTCTGTCTTGATGTCTTCATTGTTTGTCTTTGGTCCCCCTCGAGGCATTTTTACAATGGCCCACAGTGTCCTTAGGGGAGCTAGGGGAATCTTCCTAAAATCTTACTGCAAACTTGGAAACAAATGTCTGTTTTCGTAAGCATGAGGCGCGAGGGAGTACAGCTGCCAGACAACAATTTCTCTGTGTTATAACCTCTCGAGTCAAATAAAACATTTTCAAATGTTCGTTTACCAAAGAACAATATTTAAAATAGTGACACTATCTCTTATACTGTGATTGTGCTGCAAAGCCACTGAATACTGTTGTAGATTGAACAACATATTTAAACACTATATTTTGTTTCTGTTCATATAATATATATTATATATATATAAGTATTTATATGGAAAACTATCATGATGTTGCACATTAGTTGAAGCATCACTATGTTGTTGGAGAACATATGTCTATATGGATAACCTTGTGCAGACGAGGTATGTTTCATAGCACAGGTGTGCTTAGATGGCAGAGTTTATATGCTCTATTTGGTGGTTCCATGGTCAGCAGCTTTCATGGAATTAACTGTTGAGGTCTGAACTCTCTGGAGGCTCCTTGGGAAGAGCCTTCACAGTATATCCCACTACAGTCATTTACACCAGTGTCACACAAAAATGCCATGTGGAATCAACAGTGTG